>NC_060119.1:438233668-438536698 GCF_021461395.2 Schistocerca americana | reverse complement strand
AGTGATTTATCAATCCAGTTGACATTCACTAGGATGCCTGACTGTTGGTCAAGCTAGGAATGTATCTGTCCAACCCTGTGAACATGGTTGCTCTCATCTTGGACAGTAGTGTCCGCAGTATAGTCATAATAAGATTTTTTAAAGGGAAGGGTCAGGGAAAATGTTCAGATAACTGTGCTGTTTCGTATTCACGGTACCACGAATGAATGAGCACGCCCAAGTCATGGTAAGACAAACACCTTCGAAACACCTCGAGCCCCAACTACACCACCTCCGATCAGCAACTGCTCAGTGTTTGTATTGTTTGGCCTGTCGAAGACAGGCATCTGTGTGCACCCTCATTGAGCAACGGCCTTTTGCTAGGTAACCGGCTACAAATGTACGTTCATTATGTGGAGTTCAATTCGAAGTGTTCGCTCGGAAACTGATTGCGATGTACCTACATTCGCTGACAGTAGCAGTCCCTCTCGTGTTTGCAACTGATTGTCACTCACCAGACGTGACACTCTCCTCCGGTCCATGTCATTTAGAGTCTTTCTACGAATACTATTTTTCGTCCGAGCTACATAGCTGCGAAGGGTACACCATTCCCTGTAGGTACGCTGGTCAGTCTTGATATAACAGCAGATCGAGCAGCCCCATTTACGGTATAGTGATGGATACGTCCGAACACGGTAGTCTCTTTCTGCCTTTCTGTTCACGCCTGCACGTTGTGTGGCCTTTCTGCACTGAATTCCATACAGCTGACTGGCAAGTACAGTACTTCACTGCCATGACTTACAACAGCGGTTGGGGTCCACATTTCTACCTGTTACCAGTTCTGCACCGTCCACACTGCTCCAAAGCGACCAGTGTGATCTTTCAAAGGGTGACTAATATTTTGCCCGTCGAGCTTATGTTAGAACGACTTGTAAGTGCTGAGTGTTAATGTGGGCTATCTTGGATTATAACAGAGCATGAATGGACCATACTACAGCAGATCCCTCACGTATTCACTGCTGAACAAAGAAATGTAACGAAATTGATGCCTATTACCAGGGCCGCTTCGATATCTATTTCCACACAAGTGACGATTTATTTGTCCCCTTCCCCCTTTCGTCAGATATTAATCGGCTTTTTTTGTGCTCTTGGTGAAACCTTTAAAAATAAGTCTAAATGTAGTGATCGTGGCTTTCTTTATTTTCAAAATAAGCAGTACATAGGCATTCTTGAATTTCTGAATGTTATTCCAGAGTGGTAAATACACTGACGGAAAAAATAGCAACACCAAAAAATAATGTATTGCAATAACATTTCGGGAATTCAATTCTCTAGATAACATATTTAAGGGGGGTAGGACGTCAAACGGGCCGTCTTGGAGCAGAAGAGACGCCACAGGACATTTTAATTTCCACTGTCTATACTTTTACGAATAAATTCATAAAACTTTGTCAGCATGACCAGGAAGGATTCAGGATCCACAATCATAGCAGTGGAAGTTAAAAAAAAAAATACAAAATAATTTATTTTTTTTACATGTGAAAGTTCATCATTTTTTCACTTGTATTGGCTGCGTTTGTTGGAATAGGTACACGTTTCTTCATAAGTAAGAGTGTGTCTTCGATGAATTTTGCGCAGCATACAAACCATACTTACAGGTGTGTGAAACTCTAGAAATTAATTAATTTATGAAAAAATGAATGTGCTGTTACATTTTTAACTTTATGCTTAAAAAAAATCAAATTTTATAGTTAATTATCTCAATTTTTATCACAGTTTTTAATAGATTTGGAAAATTCTAGAGTTTCATACACCTGTAAGTATGGTTTGTATGCTGTGCAAAATTCATCGAAGAATCTCAGTTAATTATGAAGAAAAGTGTACCTATAGCAACAAATGCAGCCAATGGTAAGTGAACAAAAGGTGAAATACAAATGTAAAAAAAAAAAAAATATTTTCTTATATTTTTGAACTTCCACCACTATAAGGGTAAATCCTGAATCCTTTCTGGTCATTCTGACAACGTTTTATGAATTTATTTTTAAAAGTATATACAGTGGAAATTGAAAATTCCTGTGGTGTCTCTCCTGCTCCAAGTCGTCCCGTTTGATGCCCTACCCCCCTTAAGTGATTAACATTGCACGGTCACCGGTTAATGTAAGCGCCACATAAGCCATTGCAAATGTGAAATGCTATTACGTTAATAACCAATGTAACTGCCAGAACGTTGAATGCAAGCATGAAAACGCGCGTGCATTGTGTCGTACATGTGCCGGATGTCAGTTTGTGTCGTGATGTTCCATGCCTGTTCACTTGTTCAGTCAGTACAGGGATTGTTAATGCTGTTTGTGGATGACACTTGAGTTGTTGTCCCATAATGTCCCCTACGTGCTCAACTGGACACAGGTCTGGTGATCGAGCAGGCCAAGGCAACATGTCAATATTCTGGAGAGTATGTTAGGTTACAAAAGCGACTTGTGGACGAGCGTTATCCTGTTGGAAATCACCCATTGGAGTGCTGCGCATGAATGTCAGCACAACAGGTCAAATCACCAGACTGACATACAACGTTGAAGTCAGGGTGCATGGGGTAACCATGAGAGTACAACTGCTGTAATGCGACATCACACCCCAGACCAAAACTCCATGTGTAGGTCCAGTGTGTCTAGCACGCAGACAGATGGGTTGCAGGCCCTCAGGTGGCTCCTTCTAATCAACACACCGCCGTAACTGGCGCTGAAACAGAATCAGCTTTTATCAAAAAACACAACAGACTTCCATCCTGCCCTCCAATGAACTCTAGCTTGATGCCACTGAAGTCGCAAATGACGGTGATTTGGAGTCAATGGAATGCACGCTACAGGGCGTCTGGTTCGTAGCTATAACTGACGCAACCGATTTGTAACTGCCTATCGGTAGTGCCATGTGGCTGTCTGGATCCTGGTCTTCTTGCGGCTGTAAATTTTTGTGACCACCGCTGCCAGTAATTGTGTGCAGTGGCTTGCATTCAGACCCAGTCATTTTGCAATATCGCAGAAGCAACACCCAGCTCCTCGTAGCCCTATCACACTACCTTGCGCATAATCATTGAGGTGTTGATAATGGTATCTTTGCTGCCCTTGAGGCATTTTTGACTAAAATCAACTTACCCCATCCAATCTCAGTAGTAACTGAGGTTCAAATGGCTCTGAGCACTATGGGACTCAACTGCTGTGGTCATCAGTCCAGTAGTAACTAGCACTCAAGACTGTTACAGCGTGTATTTAAAGCAAACCTGATTTGCACCCTAATAGTGGCGCTACTAGCACCACCACTCTTAGGTGACTGGTGTGAATTCTATGAGGTGCGACAATACAGTAATAAGACTGATGTGAAAAAAAATGTTGCTTACCGCTTTAGTCAAGTTTAGTGTTGCCTCCTTCAGTACTCCTTCTGATTGCACACACTTTTTCCAGCTCTTCTGCCATTGATGGTAACATTTCTGGAACTCATCTTCTGTGATATCCTCCAAGATCCTCGTCACAGCTTTTTGGACATCTTGTGTTGTTTGAAAATGGTGTCCCTTGACCACCGTTTTGACTCTTGTAAATAGAAAAAAGTCGCACGGAGCAATATCTGGTGAATAAGGTGGCCGTGGTAGTACTGAAATTTGTTTTGAGGTTAAAAATTGTTGTACTGACACAGCAGTGTGGGTTGGCGCATTATCGTGATGCAGAATCCAATTATCAGCAGTGTTGGCACGGACACGAAGAACTCTCTTACGAAGTCTTTCTAATATTTCTTTGTAGTAATACTGGTTAGCTGTTTGTCCAGGAGGCACCCACTCTTTATGAACAATTCCCTCGGAATAAAAGCAGCACACAGGCATGCATTTCACTTTTGACTTTGTCATAGGAGCTTTTTTTTGGTCTGGGTGATCCCTTTGAGCACCACTGCGAACTTTGGGGTTTTGTCTCTTGATCGTACTGAAAAAACCAACTTTCATCACCAGTGATAACACGGCTCAACAATTCTGGATTGATTTCTGTTTGCTCTAACAGATCGGCTGCCACGATTGATGTCCAGTTATTCTGCAATCATTTTCATGGATAATCTTCGATCAGATCGTAAGCACCCTGGCCAAGTTGACATCCGTCCATGAGGTTGATGGCCGTACATTGCGGCCTTCATCTTCAACATTCGTTCTGCCTTCACTAAACATTTTATGCCAACGAAAAACTTGAGCTCTTGATATAACCTCCTCTCCAGAAGCCTTCTGAAGGTTACCGTAAGTTATGGTCGCGTTTTCACCCAATTTAACGCAAAAAGAAATGGCATACCGTTGCGCAATATTATGCGGATCCATTTCCATGACGAGAGACACAAACACATGTCAACTTACTACAGCACAACTCACGACTGAGCAGTTGCATCAATGTGCCGCTTGGACTAGAAGCAGCTTATAGACCAAGGTCAAAGATATTGTGCCTACGAAAGCCTGCAGGTTTGACACATCTTGCAAAGAAAGTAAGTCTCATTACTTTATTGTCGCACCTCATATATAGACTTAATCTTTAAGATGTAGAAACACGCTTACCAACTTTCGTTTATGTCGCACAGTTCCTTCTCAGTGCTGAGATTTTTTTCCCGTCGGTGTATTAAGAGAAGAAATAACTAATTTCAACTCAAAGTCATCCTGAGATGTTACAGCTGAAGTAAACTCTGAAATTTGTCATGAAAATAGTTACAAATTTATGAACATGGTAAACATTATTGTGTAACTATCCAGCCGAAATGTGTGCGTGTGTGATCTGAAATATGCACTACTGGCTATTAAAATTGCTACACCACGAAGATGACGTGCTACAGACGCGAAATTTAACCGACAGGAAGAAGATGCTGTGATATGCAAATGATTAGCTTTTCCGTGCATTCACACAAGGTTGGCGCCGGTGGCGACACCTGCAACGTGCTGACATGAGGAAAGTTTCCAAATGTTTTCTCATACACAAACAGCAGTTGGCCGGCGTTGCCTGGTGAAACGTTGTTGTGATGCCTCATGTAAGGAGGAGAAATGCCTACCATCACGTTTCTGACTTTGATAAAGGTCGGATTGTAGCCTATCGCGATTGCGGTTTATCGTATCACAACATTGCTGCTCGCATTGGTCGAGATCCAATGACTGTTAGCAGAATATGGAATCGGTGGGTTCAGGAGGGTAACACGGAACACCGTGCTGGATCCCAACGGCCTCGTATCACTAGCAGTCGAGATGACAGGCATCTTATCCGCATGACTGTAACGGATCGTGCAGCCACGTCTCGATCCCTGAGTCAACAGACGGGGACATTTGCAAGACAACAACCATCTGCACGAACAGTTCGACGACGTTTGCAGCAGCATGGACTATCAGCTCGGAGACCATGGCTGCGGTTACCCTTGACGCTGCATCACAGACAGGAGCGCCTGCGACGGTGTACTCAACTACGAACCTGGGTGCTCGAATGGCAAAACGTAATTTTTTCGGATGACTCCAGGTTCTGTTTACAGCATCATGATGGTCGCATCCGTGTTTGGCGATATCGCGGTGAACGCACATTGGTAGCGTTTATTCGTCATCGCCATACTGGCGTATCACCCGACGTGATGGGAAAGGGTGCCATTGGTTACACGCGTCGGTCACCTCTTCTTCGCTTTGACGGCACTTTGAACAGTGGACGTTACATTTCAGATGTGTTACGACCCATGACTCTACCCTTCATTCGATCCCTGCGAAACCCTACGTTTCAGCAGGATAATGCACGGCCGCATGTTTCAGGTCCTGTACGGGCCTTTCTGGATACAGAAAATGTTCGACAGCTGCCCTGGCCAGCACATTCTCCAGATCTATCGCCAATTGAAAACGTCTGGTCAGTGGTGGCCGAGCAACTGGCTCGTCACAATACGCCAGTCACTACTCTTGATGAACTATGGTATCGTGTTGAAGCTGCATGGGCAGCTGTGCCTGTACACGCCATCTAAGCTCTGTTTGACTCAATGCCCAGGCGTATCAAGGCTGTAATTACGGCCAGAGGTGGTTGTTCAGGGTACCGACTTCTCAGGATCTATGCACCAAAATTGGGTGAAAATGTAATCACATGTCAGTTCTAGTATAATATATTTGTCCAATGAATATCCGTTTATCATCTGCATTTCTTCTTGGTGTTGCAATTTTAATGGCCGGTAGTGTAAGCATTCCGTTAATAACGCCACGTATTACTCGTACCTGCGCGCAAGATAAGATAGTCTTGGATGAAATTTGAGCCCAATTAAACAAGGACTTAATCGAAAACTTTACACTTCGAAACATTTGTGTTAATTACGACAGTATTTGATAAGGCAGTGGCGGTTCCTAATTTCACAGCTGAAATTATCTCACAAACAATTTGCTTGTGCACTCGTGTTTACTGCAACGTACTTCGTTTCTATACTTTCACCTGTGTCAGTTTCTGCTGCGAATTATGTTACACCCAGTACACAAGTTTTGCTCCTGCCCGCCCCTGGCGCCACTTTCAGCTTTGAGCCTCAAGTGGCCACTTGTGTCGCTTCTACTCGTCTACATCTACTTCTACACTATGTGATCAAAAGCATCTGGACACATAGGTTTTTCATATTAGGTGCATTGTACTGCCACCTACTGCCAGGTACTCCATATCAGCGACCTCAGTAGTCATTAGACATCGTGAGAGAACAGAATGGGGCGCTCCGCAGAACTCATGGACTTCGAACGTGGTCAGGTGATTGGGTGCCACTTGTGTCATACATCTGAACGCGAGATTTCCGCACTCCTAAACATCCCTAGGTCCACTGCTTCCGATGTGGAAACCCGAAGAGACACATACAACACAAAAGCATGCAAGCCGACTTCGTCTGTTGACTGACAGAGGCCGCCAACGATTGAAGAGGTCGTAATGTGTAATAACAGAAATCTATCCAGACCATCCAACAGGAATTCCAAACTGCATCAGGATCCACTGCAAGTACTATGACAGTTAGGCGGCTACTCATAAGCCACACATCACACCGGTAAACGCCAAACGACGCTTCGCTTGGTGTAAAGAGCGAAACATTGGACGATTGAACAGTTGAAAAACGTTGTGTGGAGTGACGAATCACGGTACACAATGTGGCGATCCGATGGCAGGGTGTGGGTGTGGCGAATGCCCGGTGGACGTCAACTGCCAGCGGGTGAAGTGGTGGTGTTATGATGTGGTCGTGTGTTTCATGGAGGGGGCTTGCACCTCTCGTTGTTTTGCGTGACACTACATTGATGTTTTAAGTACCTTATTGCCTCCCACTGCTGTCGCGCAATTCGGGGATGACGATTTCATCTTTCAACACGATCGCGCACCTGTTCATAATGCACGGCCTGTGGCAGAGTGGTTACACGACAATAACATCCGTGTAATGAACTGGACTGCACACAGTCCTGACCTGAGTCCTGTAGAACACCTGTGGGATGTTTTGGAACGTCGACTTTGTGCCAGGCCTCACCGACCGACATCGATACCCCTCCTCAATGCAGCACTCCGTGAAGAATGGGCTGCCATTCCCCAAGAAATCTTGCAGCACCTGATTGAAAGTATGCCTGCGGGAGTGGAAGCTGTCATCAAGGCTAAGGGTGGGCCAACGCCACATTGAATTCCAGCATTACCGATGGAGGGTACCGCGAACTTGTAAGTCATTTTCAGCCAGGTGTCCGGATACTTTTGATCACGTAGTGTACGTCTCCATCCATACTCTGCAGTCCACTGTGAAGTGTATAGCAGAGGGTACGTCCCAATGTACCAAGTATTGGGGCTTTCTCCTATTCCATTCACATAAGGAGCACGGGAAGAAGGATTGTTTAAATGCCTCTGTGCGTCCTGTAATAAGTCTGATCTTGTCCTCACGATCCCTATGGGAGCGATACGTAGGTGGCTGGAATATATATCTTGGCATCATTCTAAGCTGGTTCCTGAAATTTTGTAAGCTGGTTTTTTCGGGATAGTTTACGTCTTTCTTCAAGATTCTATTAGTTCAGTTCTTTCAATGACACTCTCCTGCATGTCAAACAAACCTATGACCATTCGTGCTGCCATTCTCTGTATGCGTTCAGTCGCCTTTGTTAGTCCTGTCTGATACTTGAGTAATATTCTAGGATAGGTCGCATGAATGATTTGTAAGCAATCCATTTTGTAGAATGATTGCATTTGCCTATTATTCTACCAATAAACCAAAGCCTGCTACCTTCTTTACTCACAACTGAGCAAATGTGACCATTCTGTTTCATGTCCCTATGGAGTTTTATTCCTGGGTATTTGTACGAGTTGATCGATTCCAACAGTGACCCACTGATGTTGTAGTCATATGATATGACCTTTTTTCGTCTTTTGAAGTGCACAATTTTATAATTCTGAACGTTTAAAGAAAGTTACCAATCTTTGCACCACTTTGAAATCTTGTCAAGATCTAGCTGATATTTGTACAGTTGCTTTCAGACAGGACTTCATTTTAGGTATCTGTAACATCTGTGAAAATTCTGAAGTTACTATTCATATTGTCCGCAGGCTCATTAAGGTACAAGGGACATTCTATAAGTCATGGCAACGATTGTATGTTGTGCCAATGTCTGGCATCACCATAATTGCAGTAAATACATTCGAAAGCCCCGGGGAAAACATTACAGAAATCAAGACACATTGCAACCGCATGCGGGGTTGGCTCGGTGCCAGCACCTGAAACATCCAGTGTGAGATTGGCTACAATTTGGATCCTTCTCTACTCACCAGACCTCAGTCCACGCGACTTCGACCTCATCTCACAACTGAGGAAACCGTTGCATGGGAGGCGCTTTGCAAACAGGGCAGATATCCTCACGCCATGTCAGTGACAGATGGCACACATTGATGGCAATAGAAATGGCGTTCATCGCCTCCCCTATCAGTGGCAAAGCTGTGTATATGCACTGGAAGATTATTTTGAGGCACAGTATGTTGATTTTGATTCATTTTTATTCGTGCACAATGAATTTACACACAGTTCCTACGCCTATGTTACAGTTGACCGAGAACTCCTTTACTGGAACGGTATTTTCTATTGGCATTCTGATACACACTGATGTACCGGTTCAATGCGCAGCGTGGAATTCTCATGTTGTCGCACTGTCGCAAGAAATACCATAGTCGCCATGACTTGTGGGACGACCCTCGTATAACAAAAATAGCAAGAGACCCAACACGCTTCAGTGAGGTACACACGAAATTACCTGTAGATTAACCGATGAGTCTCAATCTAAAATAACTTGCTGCATTCTCCATACCAAGAAATCTTCAATCCAGTCACGGATTTCGCTTGATACCTCATATAATCGTACTTTTGACAATAATGAATCAAATGATTTTCGGGAATTGTAGCTTGGGCCGTATACCGGTCTTGACTGTTGCTCAGAAATATTTCTTTTCTGTTTAATGTAGAATCCATTGCCTCACCCTAGTACATCAGGGCACAGAGCTTAGCGATACTGCTGGAACATTGTTACTAGACTTTCTAAACAAGTTAACTGAGTTGACAGTCCTTAGGTTGATGAATGGTGCAACATATTTGCGCATACTGTTAACAGGATTAGAACCTGTTTAAGAGCAATTCAGGTGGGTGGTAGTATCGTATAGGAAATACTAACACTGGCTGGAAAGCTGTTCCCAATATAAGCTGCTTCGAATGTCTGTGTAGATGTGTGGTCTTATATTCAATGGGAACAGGGCATAATAGAATAACCTTTATGAAACTAAAAGAAAGACTTCACAGTTAAATAAAACGCAGTGATAGCCAAAATAAACAAAGCCTGCTCGACAGTGCATCTTCGCACTAATTCTGCTGTTGGATAACATGACTGTTGCTCCAATCTGTGCATAGAAACCTGTTTGAATTCTACTGTCCACGAGCTGGTCCACAATTTCCTGCTTAAACCTGTTGCCATTCTTCGAAGGCGGGTCTTTTTGAGAATGTCCGTTGATCTAGAAGGATTCCTGTGACCACATACTGCAACTTTCAGCAGTTCCCAAGTATTCTCAACTGGGATTCATGCCAACAGATACCACCGGCCATTCTATTCCTCTCTAATGAAGCACGGTGGTCTCCAAGTGGGCGCGGCGTGCTCGCCCATTTTCGTCTTGAAGGACGAGCCCATCATAGAAATGTCAACTTAGTGCTGGAAGACAGGTTTGTGGCTACTGTCCAGATACCGCACAGCCCTTATATGGTCCCTGATAGTAATAAGTGGCGTCCGTCATTACTTGATAGTGGCCCAAAGCAAGAGACGTGCGCCTCCGTGCTGAAGCCGTTAGACTCCATGTCTGAGACAAGCATCGGTAAACGGCTATCTTCACTGTCTTCTACGACAATCGTCAGGCATTATACAAACCCTGAATTCATCTGTGATGAGAGCCCAACGCCACTGAACCAAGGTCAATAGAAGGTATTCCGTTGTTCAACATCTTTGCTCACCATGGCGCTGGGAGAATCGTATTGTTATTTCTAATGAACTCCTAGAAGCCAAATTGACCTTAAGAGATGGCTACATGCTGGCCCTCCCAGTTATTTCTAAAGAGGCAGTGCGCAGGTCTGTTGCATTCTCTATTCCCATACTACGAGTCACTAGGTAACAGTCATCAATTGATGTTGCCCGTGGCTATTAAGGGGCGATACAAACTGAAAGAGGCTCTATGGTCTTCATGAGGTGATTTTAATTATGTTAAAACTGGTCCTCTGTCTGAGATTACAATGTTCTTTAGTCACAGTGACCACATCCAACTGAGCGGCACCCATATATCGTTATTTCCCTGTGATCTTAACGAGGACGCTAAAGACGAGAGATTTTATGTGTACTAGGCTAAAACTGTAGACTTTGAGGAACTTCCTGGAACCGTAAGACAAATGGAATCGCCTCGTCGTCCTCGAACTTAAGTTGAATATACCCGAGAGAACGTTGTAACTGTGCAACAGGCGTCAGGGATTCGGCCCGGGAATGGCTGCTCCTGGGTCACTGCTACCCAAACACAATGGTCTCCAGCACCAGTAATAGGAACGACTACAACAGTATGCCGACTGATCAGTCGTTGTACAACTGGGTCCTAGTGTCATGAATTTCAACAAGGTTCTCATACAGAAGATGCTGGAGCGTAATGGCATGAATGGAACAAGGAGCACCAGGAATACTCCCATAACGCTGCACAGGCAAATTCCTGAAGATCAGGAGTTTCACTTTCGCCATGAATGTTGATAAAAAACAGACCTACAATATGACCGACCTAGGTCAGTTGTTGCGACAGAAGAGAGTGATCAGCATAATATCGCCCAGTCCTCACTGAGTGTCAGCTGGTAACAAATGGCGTGGAATGTTGCATGCTATTAGGATGGAGGTGACAATTTTTTGCCTGTGTGTACGGACATGGCCAGACATTACTGAGATGATAAGGTCTCTGCATCTGTTTCGTGACAGTGTATTTAGCAGGATGTTTCCTTTATTTCCTGATCACACCAAAAAATCACTTGGGCTTGAAAACTTTTGTCTGAAATGCATTCCCATCTGTCATTACCCATTGTTTGGGCACTGGGCAGTCCCACGGTGTATGTTTTCATGTGTGTTGAATGTCACAATTGGGTTCATTCGATCCTCATATGCTGACTGTGAGTAGATAAATCGAATTTGGGCTCTATCTTGCAAGAAAGTATAAGAGGTCAGGTGGTCGAGATATGCTTTACCTCTAGACAACTTCTTGTATCATAAAGAAAAGTCCCTACCTCTTGTTCCCATAGCCGAATGAATCTTATTGCTCTTCTTGAATATTTAAACAGGAATTTTTAATTTCAATTGAAAATTCCTTTTATACATCTAAAAATTTGTGTCGTTTGTTTGCAGTTCGGTGGACGATGGTTTTCCAGTGGGACGTAGAAGCTCCAGTCGACACCACCATCACCATCATATGCAGCAGGCACACGGTCAGCCAGGCTCACGGAATTCGAGCGAAAAGAAGAGGCCATCTCGGTGCTCTGTGCGTCGCTCTGCGAATAGCAGCATCAGGGAGAGACAGCACGAATCTGATCACGACCGGGACCGTGAAAGAGAGTGGCCCAGTGCTGGATCGAGAACAGGTGCTGCTGGATCACCATTACCCAAACATAATGGGTTGCATCACCAGCAACAGGCGCAACCACAGCAACACACCGACAGATCAGCCGACGTACAGCTGGGTCCCAGTGTCATGAATCTCAACAAGGTCCTCATGCAGAAGATGCTGGAGCGTACTGGTGTGACTGGAACAAGGAGCGCTGGAAATACTCCAATAAGCCTGCGCAGGCGAATTCTTGAAGGTGAAGGAGTACCACTTTCGCCATCCAGGCTGATAAACAAAAATATTAGACCACTGCATCCCATGAATTGTAACACTGGTGCCAATGGGAACTGGAACCAAGATGTCTCACCTAAGATGATTACAGACGTATACTGCTCCCCTCAGAAACAGCGTTCAAATTCCGTGAGCTCCACAGCCAGACGAAGCGACACTGGCTGTGGAGGTATCTACGGTGGAGGAAACGGCCTGATGCGCAATGGTGCACGAGGCAATGCCAATTATTTGGCAACATTTTCATCTGAGATGGCACTTGTGGAAGCAGACAAAGAAGCGGACCGTAAATATAGGGAGTTAATCCTAGAAGCAGAAAATATTCTGGTCAGCATGAAAGGAGGTATAATGGATAAAACTACAAATTTCATGCTTCCAAAACCTAAACCATATTTCTTGAACTCAAATTATCTCAATGACAATTGTCCCAGAACCAAACCACCAGCAATGCTTAAAAATTCTGCTAATGAAGAAAAGACAGTATTAAATTCTGGCTCGAGAAATGAATTGAGGTCACCACCAGAAATTTTAAGATCACGTACAACCTCACCAAAACGAATTGTAGAGAATCACAATGAAGATCAAGATTTGCAAAATGGTAACACGTTTTTGATGACAGGAGAGGACTCATTCAAGCGACATAAAGAGCCAGACAAAATCCTAGGCAGCCCAAGAAAGAGACAGAACAGAAATATCAGAAGTATGCCAGTGCAAGGATCCAGTTCATCTGAATCTGATGGCTCCTCAACCCCACATCAGGAAGATGTAACTTTCTCACCAAAGATACCAGTTTCTGCCAGCACTAATAATTTTCAGAGACCTGCTCTGACAACATTCCGCTCTATTGATATTGGGAATGCAGCTGATGGGTCTAGATACTGCCCACAAAGTGAACCTGTCAAAAGGAAGGTATACACATGCAGTGCAACATTTGACAGACTGCAAAAGTCTTTAGAAAAAAGCCAGCATGCATCTTTCAGACAAAAAGGTGGTTCTGCCAAAAATACTACCAATGAAGGTAAGTATTTTATCATATTTAAAAATAATAATGTGGGGAAAAATTAGAATATGTGATAACTTAATTCAGCTTTTGGATTGCTTGTTTGTAATAAATATGTCTCATAAAAACCTTAGGGAATGAAAATAACAACATAGACAATCCATGTATTCTGAACTCTCTTACAGATGTTTTTTGTGTGTATGTTTGTGTGAGTATGTGTAGTTTTATGTGAATGTAAACTTCACTTGTTCCTCAATGTATGGTTTCCGTGTGAAGCCTCTAAATTGAGATGAAAGAATCTGTAAATAAAAATTTTATGACTATGGCATCTGGCAAACACAACACTGAACTCAGTTAGTGACTACCTCAATGATCTCATTCATAAATGGATGTGATCCAGAATTTGTCAACTCCTCAGCAAAAGAGTAGGGAGACACTTCACTCACAATCTCATGCTACATTGGAGTTTTGTTGACCACCCATGTTCTCTGTCAGCACTGTGACATTTGACAGAAAATGATTAATCACAACAACAGTAAACTTATAAGAGAATAACACTGTTGTTATTTGCAAATCCTCTTTCCTGTTAAGCCTTTTTATTTTTGTTTAAAACATGTTTATTGACAAGATCCAGCATGATGTAATACTGCTATGGAGCTTCAACAGAATGCAAAAGAAAAAGTGAAAAATGTCAGTGTGTGTGCGTGAGCGTGTGCATGTGCGCGTGTGTGTATGTGTGTGCATGAGAGAGAGAGAGAGAGAGAGGGGGGGGGGGGGGGAGAGAGAGAGAGAGAGAGAGAGAGAGAGAGAGAGAGAGAGAGAGAGAGAGAGAGAGATATGAACTCAGTAAGAAGTAGGAAACAGTGTGAAACAAGACACACACAACCAAATCACTCTCATCCATTGCTCCATAGTCCAGGTTTGATGTTCAACAGCACATTTTCCTGTTAAAGGACATTTGCATCACTGTTGAATGGTTTTGGAGTTTCAGCTCGCTTTACAAAGCCTCATTATGGAGCTCCCTTTGTGTTTTGTTGTGTTGAGTTGGTGCTGACAGAGTTCGCAAGTGTGGTATTAAGTTTTACAGTTACTTTAGCAGCTGTCGTCCCCTTATTTTTCGTCACAATTCTCTTCAATGATCATCTGTCATGATCACTCAATACACATTTTTGGCCCTGTTATGACTCAGCAAATGATGTTTTTCTGCTTTCCCTGTATATCATATAAATCTTCAATATTGTGCCACTAGAAACACCAAACACTTTTGCTCACATGAGCATCAACAATATGCCTATGTTCAGGTTCAATTAGCTCCTACATAATTCACTTACTACTACTACACAGAACATGACTGACACTCTTAATGTATTGAGGATGTTGCACAGGTGTCATTCATGGTCCAATAAACAGCAAAATGTGCAGACTTGGCTAGAATCTTGCATTTATTTTCAAGCACACATTTCCCATGGTGTTTCCATATTTTTGTTCAGTGCACATTGTTCATCAAAGCTGCTAGAAACAGTTCACCAGAGTGGCTAAAAAAGGTGTTTATATTCAGTTATCTCTGTCACTAAGGGACAGCTGTATGAATTTGGAATGTTCTTGGAATAGCACAGGAACCATATTGCACCAGTGTGAGACAACACCTAACTGGAGTATAAACTGGGGATAAGCTGCCCCCTGATTTTGGACTGGATCTGATAGGCTACCTGGAAAAAAACTTTATTATGAGTGTGTCAAAAACAGCTATAAAAAAAAAACTGGCCAGGTGCGAGTAGGACTCGTGCACTGAGGCTTCCATACAAACTTTAGTTATGTGTAGGCCCTATAGACAGATCATCCATTCTGGGAATCAAGGATCTTGATGATTTTTGCCTGTTATTAACACAGATACTGGTAAGATATCAATCCCAGGTATTTCAAGATTTTCGAGAATATTTTACTTTCAGCTTTGAAGTCAGATAACAAATGACAAAAGAACTTTTGCATGTGATATCAAAATGAATTCATGGTTTTCGGATTTTTTCCTTTATTCGTACTGTGAAATCTTCCTCCTTGCTAAATTCCATGATTCCACGTCAAGGGGAAGTACCAAATAGATTTTAATTAGCGAATTTGAGAGTGCCAGTATCAAAACATGACATAAAGAACCGTATTTTTGATTGGATTGACTTAAAAGCTTAAAATTATTACACCATCAGAGAACTATAGACCTCAGTAAGCAACATAAATTTCAACTTCTATGACTCCCCAGGTTTCGAACAGATGAACAGGCAAGAAAATGACCTTCGATTCTCTTTTACCGATTGAGGTAGGTTCTACGGAACAGTAAAGTTGGAGAGTTTTTCATCAGAAAGAAAAAGAACAAGAAAGTGGCACACAGACACAGTGATTTTGAAGAATACATGTATTCAAAAACTGCAGTTAGATTTTGGCTGTCGAACAATTCTGTTTTTGTTATTTCAGCTGTGTAAAAGAAAGACGTGCAGCATTTGACTGACCCATGCATCTCCATCTGTGTCTGAGAGAATATTCTACCCCTGGCATGTAGGCTGCCCTACACTACAGGTGTTTGGCACAGGTAGTATTGGCATGACTTCCAGGGACTTCAGGTGCAGATGGGCAGAGTGGGGGCAGGGGAGAGGAGATGGATAGTGACAGAAGGGATGGATGTTGTGGACAGAGAGAAGGGAGGAAGAGGAGATAGGTAGAGAAAGAAGGAAGGAGATGTGTTTTGAGGGTGTATCAGCTTGCCTTGCAGGGGATGGGACTGGACAGGGCTGAGCAGAGGGGGAGTGTGAGAGAAGAATAGTGAGACAGAGAGGGGAGGGTGATATGGAGATTTAGAGAAGGGATAGGAGGGGGTGATGGACATAGAAAGTGTGGAGGAGGATGAGATGGATGGAGATGGACAGAGATGAGTGAGGAGAGGATGTGGACAGGGACATGGACAGGGGAGGAGGGGAATATGCAGGAGGCAGGTGGAAGGTATGCATATTGGAAAGGAAGATGAGGAAGTAGGAGACTGAGAGAGAGAGAGGGGTAGGAAGATATGGCCAGAGAGGAAGTGGCTGAGGTGATGGACAACATGAGGGGGGAGTGGGGAGAAGGAGATGGACAGATAGAGGTGGTAGAATGAGGTGGATGGAGACTGGGGACAGGAAGAGGCAGACACAGAAATGGGGCTGGAGGAGATGTATACAATAACTGTGCCAAATGTGTATGTGAATGAAGCTGTAGGGATAAGGCTAGCAGATTAAAATATTTATGAAGTAGGTATCATGATTATTGCTGTGGGAATAATTAATAGCACTTTGATTGACAGAAATAGTGTGCCAGAACACAAGCATAAAAGCTTTAAGTTATGACAAGAAACAAAGAACTTGCCAGCTACCTTGTCCTCCCTCCCATAGCTACTAGAGGTCATTACACAAGCCAAAGTTAAGTTTACAGTAGGGACAATTCATCTAACATCTAGCTGAGATAAAACAACAACAGGAAACAGAAACATCCAGCTGATATAAAACAACAACAGATAACAGGATGGATGAGTCATATGTTTAATTTTATCTCGGAAGTGTAAAATGAGTTATGGCAATTCTTTGCAAATACTGGCAACTGTTATTTTTATTCATATGTGTATGAATATTATTATTACTATTATTTTTATTATTAATGACCACCATTTTCCATTTGCAACAATTGAAAAGGTGTATTAAGAATGGATGTATGAACAGAGGCTTACAATTACAAATTTTATGTTATTTAGGTCTCCTATTGCTATTTTTGTTCATTATTCATAGTCCCTGGGAAACTTCTATTATTTGTGTAACACCTCTGAATTGTCACACAATAAGTTTTTCTCAGAGTTCTCTTGTGTTAGGAGAAGCTCTGAAAAGACTTCTGAATTTGTGCCTTGAACAATTCAGAACAACATTTTTGTTAAGTACTTACTACTTCACTCTAACTGCCGCATAACATAGAATTATAAATACAACAGAAGCTACGACAGATTATTTCACTATATTTACCCTGAAAGGCATCATAATCTAAGTGATAGCAGTGTCCTTTCACTGTAAACTTGTTTTATCTCATATACACTCCTGGAAATGGAAAAAAGAACACATTGACACCGGTGTGTCAGACCCACCATACTTGCTCCGGACACTGCGAGAGGACTGTACAAGCAATGATCACACGCACGGCACAGCGGACACACCAGGAACCGCGGTGTTGGCCGTCGAATGGCGCTAGCTGCGCAGCATTTGTGCACCGCCGCCGTCAGTGTCAGCCAGTTTGCCATGGCATACGGAGCTCCATCGCAGTCTTTAACACTGGTAGCATGCCGCGACAGCGTGGACGTGAACCGTATGTGCAGTTGACGGACTTTGAGCGAGGGCGTATAGTAGGCATGCGGGAGGCCGGGTGGACGTACCGCCGAATTGCTCAACACGTGGGGCGTGAGGTCTCCACAGTACATCGATGTTGTCGCCAGTGGTCGGCGGAAGGTGCACATGCCCGTCGACCTGGGACCGGACCGCAGCGACGCACGGATGCACGCCAAGACCGTAGGATCCTACGCAGTGCCGTAGGGGACCGCACCGCCACTTCCCAGCAAATTAGGGACACTGTTGCTCCTGGGGTATCGGCGAGGACCATTCGCAACCGTCTCCATGAAGCTGGGCTACGGTCCCGCACACCGTTAGGCCGTCTTCCGCTCACGCCCCAACATCGTGCAGCCCGCCTCCAGTGGTGTCGCGACAGGCGTGAATGGAGGGACGAATGGAGACGTGTCGTCTTCAGCGATGAGAGTCGCTTCTGCCTTGGTGCCAATGATGGTCGTATGCGTGTTTGGCGCCATGCAGGTGAGCGCCACAATCAGGACTGCATACGACCGAGGCACACAGGGCCAACATCCGGCATCATGGTGTGGGGAGCGATCTCCTACACTGGCCGTACACCACTGGTGATCGTCGAGGGGACACTGAATAGTGCACGGTACATCCAAACCGTCATCGAACCCATCGTTCTACCATTCCTAGACCGGCAAGGGAACTTGCTGTTCCAACAGGACAATGCACGTCCGCATGTATCCCGTCCCACCCAACGTGCTCTAGAAGGTGTAAGTCAACTACCCTGGCCAGCAAGATCTCCGGATCTGTCCCCCATTGAGCATGTTTGGGACTGGATGAAGCGTCGTCTCACGCGGTCTGCACGTCCAGCACGAACACTGGTCCAACTGAGGCGCCAGGTGGAAATGGCATGGCAAGCCGTTCCACAGGACTACATCCAGCATCTCTACGATCGTCTCCATGGGAGAATAGCAGCCTGCATTGCTGCGAAAGGTGGATATAGACTGTACTAGTGCCAACATTGTGCATGCTCTGTTGCCTGTGTCTATGTGCCTGTGGTTCTGTCAGTGTGATCATGTGATGTATCTGACCCCAGGAATGTGTCAATAAAGTTTCCCCTTCCTGGGACAATGAATTCACGGTGTTCTTATTTCAATTTCCAGGAGTGTATTATACTATGCATTGTAAGTAATTACCATACATGGGGAACCACTTGTTTGCAACCTTTGTTACTTTTGCTGGGCATAATATTGCCTTCTTCCATCTTTTGGTGCATCAAATTTCAGCTTCAGTTATTCCCAAATCTACATGCCATTGTTAGGGAATTGAAAATCTAACATGTTTCCCCATGTTTTATTCTGAAACACTTGATTTACCCCTTACTGGTAAAACAACAAATATCAGATCCTTCATTTAACTGACATCAAGGTAAGAGTGTTGTATCACATTTAAACAAAGCTTTAAAGCTGGATAAAATGGTAATCATTAACTTTGTCACCAGATGTGACACTGTCCAATCACTTTCTTTCCACAAAGTTGTCTTAATATTCATTGCCATTTCCTTTTCGTAAATAAAGCTCTCACCATTGTGTATTATTAAAAATACATGTGCTCAGTAACAATGTTTGTACTTATAATTGTCAAGAATTTTGTTTCTAATCTTAGCAGGAGAGAAGAGTGGGCGTGAAAGCTTAAAAGAAAAGTTAGAACAATTGCGGAAAGAACGTCTTGAAGTTGAAGCAAAAGTTCGAGAGGCACAAGAAGATGAAAGGAGAAGATTTGATGACAAAAGGCAGTTCTCTCTGTTACGGCGCCAGATGCTTGTACATACAATTGAAGGTCTGAAGAAAAGTCTTGAGGACCAATCAGCTAAACTTCAGGAAACTTACCAACCAGATATTGAAGTACCTGTAAGTAACAGGAGGCACTCAAGCAGCAGTATTGGCTTGCAGCAGGAGGCAGACTGCATTGAAAATGATCAGTAGCAAAGCTAATGAGTAAGGAAGGAAAGTGCAAATGCAGCACCTAAAGTATCATTATAGTGCCCTATGAAGGGCTTCTTATGAGACTGATAAACTGGTTTATGTGTTAGAAGCTATCAAAAACTCCCCATATGAGTGTCGAATTAAAAAAAAAAAATATCTTTATTCAATGGGAGCAACAGAAAGTGTCTTGAGCAATTCTATTTTGATATCTAAGCGTCACAATAATATGAAGTCATGAGCTTCTGGAAGTTATGCATATTCCTTTTTTTAAATAATTGATATATGTGGACAATGCAAATGACTATAATTGATGTTCAGTTGTGTAAAAGAATGTATTTATGTATATATATATATCACTCAAGAAGCAATTGGTAAATAAATATGAGAGACTGTTGGCAGTGCTCAAGCACAGTAAATATGCAATATTCCTGAGGCTGTATACTCTATAATTGTTATCCAGTATAAAGTGGTTTCCACTAAAAGCATAGAAGTTTTATAGAACACAGTGAACCTCCTGTAGATTTTCACAACAAGTAAATTAACAAATTGCATTGGTTCCAAGTGATGTCTTGCACAATAATGAATAATGAGGTAGAAATAGAAATAACTTGCCCATTCAAGATGTGTTGACGAAAAGTTTATATCTGCATTTGGAAAAAAATGTCAGTTAACCTAAAACCTGCTTGAGAAAATTGTAAAACTTTTGTTATTCAGACATAAAACTTGCAGCTATTGTCTTATTTTTAACAGCATCTTAATACTGATATACTGAATTGGGCAAAAGATGTATATTATTTTTCTTATATTAAGCTGTAGAAGTATTCCATGAATGTTTGTAGTCCCTAGGATGTATAATATTCCTCTAGGATGGAAAGAAAAATGATATATGCATTGGCAAGGAAAACAGTAGCTGTCAAATCTTAACTAGGAGAAACCTATTAACCAAACCACAATATCTACAATGCTAGAATGACAGAAAAATGTCATGTAGAAAATATTAGAATAATAAAACTTAAAATAGCATCTCCCAGATAGCTTTGTCATATAGATTGTGGTAGAAACAATATGTTTGTTAGACAATTGTGTCAATATGCAATTAGCAGCTGTTTTCCAATAGAGTATCTCATTTATGTAACTTCCTGCTGTGAACAAACTACAGGTACTATCATCAACCTTTGGCACACTTTTTTCCCAAAATATTTACAGATTGGTTCACTTCAAATAACAATCTGTGTACCACTTTAAAACTGTGTCTTCAGAAAAGAACCAAAGCAATTACTTACGTGAATCTTTATAGTTTGTATCTATGAAAAGATCTACTGAAATACCAAAGAAATAAGTTGGTAAGAAAAGTTTATGATAATATTGAAGAGGGTTTCTATAACAGTGCTCTGGCATAGTGAAGATATGGCTGTGTGCAGAAAATGTAGTTACTTCAGTTTTCTGTTTTTGTATTTTGTTTCATTTTATGTATGGAAATATTATTTATATGACAGTTTTGTTAACAAAATGAAGTTTCATCTGATATTTTGAAACTGAACTTTGTAAATAAAAGATATTAAGTTATGTTTTCCTTTTGTATGCATATCCTTTACTACTGTATTTATTTCATATGATACTGAAGTTATTTAATATGCACAAAGGATTGTGGCAATATAATCACAATGTTGAATACTGCCTCATACCTATGAAATATTACAGGAAATTATTAAAAACAAACAAAATCTGAAGCTCTTTCAGTTTGCGGTAGAATATCCATTTATTGTGGAAAAATACATGTCTTTAAATGAAACCACTAGTTAATTAGGTCTGATTTAATTACTAGTACTTAATTATTCAAAGACCACAAATCAACAATAAAATATCAGTGTTCTAGAATAACTAGAATTTGGCACTTGAGGTTCCTTCACAACATACCAAAATGATAATAAAGTGTTCAAAGAAATTACACACAACAGAAGTTAGACAACAAAGATATCCAGAATCCTGGATCATAGGAAACAGTTAAGAAGACACTGGAATCAAAGTAATAAATGAAATAATAGCAAAATATAAAGGATGTAGAGTAAGTAACAGGTGAGAAATAGAGGAAGGGAAAATGAGGTTATTTTTAAATACAAATAAAATCACATGAAAGAAGAACTACACAATATGAACCATAACAGTGAGTGGGGTGAAGGGTTCATTGTTGACAAGTTTCAAAGCAAAGGGAAGATAAGGTACAATGATATGACAGGTGTTAATTATGGTCTATCCAGAAATGATAGCAAAGATTAATCACATCACTATAAAGCCTTAATTGTGAAGACTTAATTTTTTTGTATGACTGTTCTTGATTGTACAGCCAAATCACCCGAGTTGTAGTGTCAGCTACTACCTTTGGACATATTAATCTGATATTGCATTTACTTATTACTGCTACTATCCTGACTTTTCTATTCTATTATTTAAGTAGGACATACATGTTGCACACGGAGTTCATTAAAGACTAAATTTAACTTGGACTTCACCATTTATTTTATTTTCTTATCTGTCTCTCTCTCTCTCTCTCTCTCTCTCTCTCTCTCTCTCTCTCTCTCTCTCTCTCTCTCTCTTACACACACACACACACACACACACACACACACACAATGAATATTGATTACAAAAATCATGGAGTAACAACTTCTTTTGTTAAATTCTAAAGAATAATAATGCTGAAACTTGAAACTTCCTGGCAAAATAAAACTGTGTGCTGGGCTGAGACTCAAACTTGGGACCTTTGCCTTTTGCAGACAAGTGCTCTACCAACTGAGCTACCCAAAAATGACTCATGCCGCATCCCCATAGCCTCACATCTACCAGTACTTCATCTCCTACCTACCAAACTTCACATGAGGTATCCTGTGAAACTGTGAAACTTGCGGGACTAGCACACTTGTAACAAAGGATATTGTGGAGACATTCTGGAAATGATATTATGCCAACTTATCATTCCAACCATTTTACAAAGACAAATACACACAGTAATTTGTTGAGTTCCCACATCACCCCCTTCTCAGCAGCACAGTAATTTTAAGATGTCAACTAATCTTGCAGGAAATTGTATTTCCTAGCCAGATTTTGATCTTATTCTAGGTTTTTCACCCTCTGTAGATTTTGGTAGTTGCACTGGGCTGACAAATCATCTGGAGTCTCTTCAGGATGTTTATCATTCTCATATGCCAGTTTTCATTAATTGATGAAGATTCACTTTGAGTCAAAAAAATTTTGAAGTCCTTTCAGTATTTCATATGGGGCTTCATATGGAGGCTCTAATATCTTCATTGGTTGAAGTGACCCTTATAAACACATGTGTTGAGAGTCTAAGGTCTTTGTGTATGAATGGTGTTTCCTTTGCTTTGTGGGGATATTGTACAGGTTTCAGATGATTCGTATACTGTTTCAGTTGTGACCCACATTGAGATAAACCTGCAACCCTTTTTGTGCCATGCTCTTGAAAAAAATCACCTGGAATCCTGATGGGCAAGCCATAAACCATTTCTGCAATTGTAGCATTACTGTGTTCTTTAATGGGACATTTAAGACCAAGAATGATTACATATATTATTTGAGTCTAATTTAACAGTATCATGGGCTTGGATTGTTGCTTTACATGCCCAATTAAAGCTTTCAGTTTTTTCTGTTTGACTGTGAATGATATGCTCTAGCTTGTATTAGTTACAGCACATATTTTGGATAGTGCTTGGAACACCTCAGTTCTAAATTGTATTTCATAGTCTGTCACTATTTATACAGCATTCCAAATCTAGTGATCTGACAACTGAAAAATGCTTATGCTACTGCTTCCACTTGTATGTCTCAAAGAGGTACTGCCTCTCTGTCCAGTTTGCAACTATATTGATGTGTGTAAATAATAAGCATTTTAATCAGAAGGGGGCATTGGTCCTATCAAGTAAAGGTAAATTATTTTGAAGCATTCATCAATGCTAGGAAAGTGTCCTAATGGCACTTAAACTTGTCTGGTACCTTGTTTTTTTGACAACCAGGACATGTTTTAGCTCAGTTTTGGACATCCATTTTTTAATATTGATCTAGATGAGAGACTGATCTTGATGAGATCATATTTACAGCTGTCTTAATGTCTGGATGAGCCAAATTATGATAGTGTTGGTAAATAGTTCATCTAAATGGTTCAGGAATATAAGGGTGAATAATTTATGTTGATGCATCACACCACAATTATTTTGCTCCATGTGTCAACTGGTATTTTAATTTAAGTGATGTATGATGGCTAGACTATAGTTGATGAAATTCTTCATCATGTTCTTGTGCTTGAATTATATCTTCATAGTTATTTGGAGCTAATTCTTCAAGCTGTGTTAAGCTATCAGCAACAATATTTTCTTTACCAAATACAGCTCACAGATACGTAATAAACTACAAAATGTACTGTAGCTTACATAATTGGATTGACGTTGTTTCTTCATTCTTTTGCATAAAAGCGCATGTTAGAGGAACATAATCAGTATTAAATAATGAAGTCTCTTTCTTCTAACAGATATTTGACAGCTAAGCAGCTCTCTGTCACATGTGGAATACTTCTTCTGTGCCACTGTGAACATTTTTTGGAAGAAACTCCTGTTAGTTTCCACTGTTTATCTTACCACTGTTGCAATGCAGAACCTGTAGCAAAATCTGATGCATCCACAAATAATGCAATTTGACTGTACAAACCAGGAAATGTCAAAAGCATAGTGTTTGTGAGATTATCTTTGCATTTTTGGACCTGAGCAACTGTTTCTTATGTCCATCAGTATGTCTTTGGTCATTTTTAGTTGTACCGCTCAGGTAAACAGTCAGTGAAGCTTAGGTTTCTGCAGTACATTCCAAATTATGACAATAAAAATTGATGGTCTTTAAGAATGCTCTAAATTCATAGACTGTTTTGGGTCATTTGTACTGTCACAACCATTTCTGGATCCAGTTTTGTTCTTGCAGGTGTAATTAAATGCCCTAAGAATGTTAACTACTGTAGTGGGTACCAAATACTGATTTTCCAACATTTATTATGAGACATACTCATTCATTTGTTTAAAAAGTGAATTTAGATGCTCAAAATGTTGCTCCAGAGATTCAGGTTCTGTTAAAGTATCATCCATATTTGGGGAACAGAAATCTAGTTCTCTCATAACTTCATGTATAAACCTCTGGAATGTGCTAGCCACATTATGAAGGCCAAAGGGCATACAGCTAAATTCATCAAGACCAAAAGGTGTAGTAATAGCTGATTGTGGTTTATCTTCTTCAGCTAATGAAATATGGTAAAGGACTTTGAGTAGGTCAATCTCTGACAACATATTTTTATTTTGAAGCATAAGATTTACATGATTCAGAAGGTGATGATCTACAAAAACCCACTTCTGACCCTTTGACTTCATGAGTGTAGTGAACTGCTCCATTCTGATTATGATGGATGTATAACACCATTATTTAATAGAAATTGAATATCTTTTTTCAATTCTTTACAATTTCTGTGGGTCCAACCTATGAGCATTACTGTATACAGATGTACCACTAGACACAGCATGTCATGCATCAATAACTTTAGTACCAAAGACTGTTTTGTCTGTAGAGGAAATTCCTTCAGAAGTCTGGAAAACGGGCACGTTGCAGAGGGTGAGTTTACTGAGTCTTTAGCATTCACAGTGGTTACCTCTGCTGAAATTTTTGATTTTTAGATGTTGAATATCAATTTCCTTTTACCTTTGAGATGAATGAATAAACCATAATAATGAAGGAAATCAGCCCCCAATATGCCTTTTGACACATTTGTCTGCCAGATTGGCAGTGTCAGCAGGGGTACCATTTTCATTGCTCAGTGCAGCCTCAATTCATTGCTCAGTGCAGCCTCAATTTTGACAACTGCTGGCACACAAGGGCTAGGGAGGTTGATCATGTACACTGGCTTAAAGTGATCAATGGATACTGTGGTGACAGTGCCATGGAGATGTACAGAAGGTCTTCTACACTTGTTTTAGCACATGTTGTGGGCCTGAGTACTGTGGGTGAAGTGTGGTTACCTGGAACCTGCCAAAAGCGTGATATCTGTGCACATACAGAGGTAATGATGCATGAAGGACATATGCTCACCAGACACAGGCACAACTAGCGTTTGTCCAGTTGTTGTATGAAAGCTAGTTTGCAGGTTGTGGCCAGCATGTGCTGTGGCAGATGAAGTCATCTATGATGGCGAGCAGCTGCCAGTACATGAGTTTGGTGATGGCTGTACCCAATTCAGTTGTGTGGGGCACTTGCAAGTTTAGGAGAACTAGGAACCAATGGGCAAAGGACTTGCACTCACTGGATGGCAGACCAAGTTACAGATTGACAGGTAAGAGCAGCTTTTAGTTTAATGTGGAATCTCTCCACCATGCTGTTAGTGGCAGAGTGGTAACTAGTCATAAAATGGATGAGTGTATCAAGTTTTGGTGAGTGTTTTAATAAGACAAGATGTGAAGTGTCATCCACAGTTCATCATGATGTGGTAGGGACATCTAAAATGCGAGACCCAGTTGTCCATGAAAGCTTTTGCCACTAAATCAGTCATCATGTTGGACAGCAGTGCAGTTTCCAGCCACTGATGAACCTGGCAGTGATTGTGAAGATGAACTTTTGGCCATTTGACAATGGAAGAGGCTTACAGTGTCAATGTAGACATGAGGAAAATGATGGTCCTTTGGGAGAAAAGAAGTAATAGAGGCATGCACATGACAGCCTACATTGGATTCCTGGCATGGAAATCAGATTCAGACTCAGTTGGTGCAGTCCTATGGGACTCCGGGACAAGACCAAATGCTCCTGCATGATGGATGTGGATGCATGGACACCAGGATGTGACAGGCCATGGAGGTGTTTGAATGCCGAGGGAGAAGGGAGGGGTGGATGCACTCCATGTAGTTGCCTGAGTGGTTGGAACTTACAGAAAAGTTGCACCACATGATAAATCCACACCAGAAACTATGTGTGGTTGGAGGCTGAGGCCAGGATTGGAGGTCTGGGTGGCAACCAGAGTGATGTAATCAATGGGGTGGTGAGGGTGCAGGAGTTGCTGAGGCAGTTGATGTTGATGTCTACCACATGCCATATGTTGGTTGTGATGTGTAAAAGTATTCCTGCCGATGGAGCTGCCTAGGAGAATTCTTTGTGTCTTTCTTTCAACAAAACACTGTTGTAAGGGGGTGGTCGTCAGTGAAGAACTCAAAGCAGCATCCTTCCACAAGGACCAAAAGTATTTCACTGTCTCACATACAGCGAGGGCCTCATGGTCATTCACGGCCCAACTCTGCTGCAGCTCAGAGAGATTTATGGAAAAGAATGTCAACAGCTACCAGGAGTGGAAATAATATTCACCACTTGCCACGCGGATTTGTAATTATCACGGACAGCACACTAACAGTTACCTTAACAAAATCTAAGCATGAAGGATGGTATTCAGTCCTTGCAAGTTCACTATCCGTTATTACATAAAAATATGCATTTTGTCACACTTCATCATTCGAGGCACAGCACAATCCAACATTTAACAGATGTGGATCTTGAAGTGACTGAGTGTGAAGTGAACCTTTTCCTGCCTCTCAGGCTGTATTTATATATGTGCCATAGTGGACGGCCAAGGGAATATCTGTTGTCTACTGCCTATGCACACGGCAGCAGCCTCTGAATGACTGCTTTCTCGGACACATAATCTTTAATATCAAAGTTATGTATTAATTTAGAATCTTCTTAATTTTTACATGTATTTAGGTAAGTTGTTTGAAAGCACAGAAAAAGTTTCAGCTCACTTGAATAAAAACTTTCCCTTGTAGAATTTTTATAGTGGAACTAATCATAGATCGTTACCTCTGAACCATACCTTTACTAGAAATTATATTGGATGTTATTAGTATTATGGTTCTAAAATTAGGTACAACTCTATTATTGAATTGGTTTTACCATGTACTGAAACCAAAATTTTCTGTCATTAAAATTACAGGTACTTAATCTACTAAAAATGGGTATATTTTAGTTACAAATCTGTTTTTCCTTAAATTACTCAAAAACTATAAGAGGTACCTTAATGTGGTCTCTTAGTTATTATTTTTAGGGTGAAACATAAAACAAATTTTTCCGTTCCTAAGGCCAATATTTAGTGCTCTTAATTTTTCTTAAAAATGAGGATTCTGGTTGTAATTTTCATTCTTTTAATTTTAAACTTGCACCAGTTATTTATGAGCTCCATAGGCACATACTGATCACATTCTGGCTTTCTAGTTTTATTATTTAGCGCCACTTATTTTTTTGAAAATACTGCATTTTTATGAAAACTATTGGTTTAGTTACATTAAGACTTGATACTTAAAATGTTATTACAGTAAAATATGTGTTGACAAAGTTAAAACAGAAATGTTGACTTTTAATTTTATATTTAATTGTGGTTCAATACTTGTGCGCTACACACGGACGTGTTAAGGTGACGTGGCACTATTAGCAATGAACTGGGGTAAGCCCTGGCACACTCACTTGCCTCTATATGTCACATGTGCTATAGCACTTGTTTCACTTCAACATGTCATCATACTTAATTCCTTTCACATACCATGCAGCCCTTGATAAATGCTTTGCAGTTTGTGTGCAGTGTGGGCCATACAAAATTCTTGACTAAATTAATGGAGCATTGAACTTCAGGATGTTCTAGACTGTATGCAGCTGTGAACACCTGATTGCAAAACTGTTGTGGTACAAACAGTTGTGACCTTGTTCTGGAAAGGTTGCAATGAAGTCTGGCACTCGTTTCAGGTGTCATTAGCTGGCACAGTTTCAGGCCTGTTTATTGTGTGAGCTGTATGTGGTAACTCCTCATCATGCTGTTGTGCCTACACAAGAGTATCAAAATCAGTGGATGTAGCTATAGTTTTCGTCTGTGCTAATGTATGCTGTAGTACATTCAAGGTTTCAGCACCAGACAGTCCATCTGTGCACACATAGAGGCTGCCTTGTACATAAATTAAATGAGTTGAAAACTGACCAATGTAGTCTAATTGCCTCATCTGCCTTTGAGATACTTTACTCTGTTTCACCTTAAAAGCATACGTCAAAGGCCTGTGGTCTGTACAAATATTGAACTGTTGACCTTCCAAGAAATGTTTGAATATTTTGATATGCAGCATATAATTCATGATCATATGCCTCCCTCTGTTGCTGGGATGGTGACTGTGGTTGTCAAACATGAGGGGTAGCCAACAATGGTCTACTGACTTTTGCAGTTCTGCTCCAAGAGTGGTAGCAGAGGTGTCAACCATTAATGCAAGTGTAGCTTGCACTTTAGGATGTGCCAATTGTGGCTGCTGATATTGCCACCTTTATGACCTGGAAAGCAGAGTTCGTTTTGCTCATCCACTGTACTTTGTCATTGGGTTTTGGTGCTCCCTTAAGTAGTTCATTTAACAGAGCTGTGATCAGAGCATGATTGGAAATGAAACTCTGGTAAAAATTTATGATGCCCAGAAGCTGACAAAGCTCTCTGATTGTGATTACTTGAGGGTGTTGGACTATGGCTTGTACTTTATCTTGAGAAGGGCATATGCTATTTGCATCTACAGTGTATCGTTGGAAATGAACTTCTGTTGCCTCAAAAATACATTTTGAAAGGTTTATTACTAGACCATTCATGCATAAGTGATCAAACAACAGAGTTAAATTCTGTAAATGTTCCTGCTCAGACACTGACATTATGAGATCATCATCATCTATGTGGATGTAGCAGAGATCGAAGTCTCATGCAACCTCATCCACGAAAATCTGATACACGTATCTGATAATGTGCATGCACTAAGTCAGCTGTGGAAAAGATTGTCTTACCATGTACATCAGCAGTTGCATTTAAATAGTGGTAGTTGCCGCATGGACACCAACCATTGTTCTTCAATGGAATGACATGCAATGGGGCTGCTCAGCTGCTGCTTGAAGTTTGACATATGCCTTGTGCTAACATACTAAAAAATTCCTGATTGATTTTTTTTTTTTTTTTTTTTTTTTTTTTTTTGCTGTTCAGGTTCCATGTGCCTACAGCAGGCTTAGGTAGGTGGTCCCAGCATGGTGAGAATATGGTGCACTGTTGTATGACTGTCAGTAATGTAGGTGACTGCCTAGTAACTTCATGAAAATCCTTCAGCAGCCTCGTACATTGTGTGTCCTTGGCGATTACTCATGCTGCGATGGGGGCAGTGTTGTTAACCTTTCCTTGAGTGTATAGATTTGTTGTTGCATTGTTCAAATGCTGCCATTGCAGGTCAGGAATCAAATCATGCAAAGACAGGAAATCTACTTCCAAGATCAGTTGAAAGGTGTTGGCCACTGTGAACCGCCACTCAAAGTTTCAATGGAGGCTGAGGTTGAGTGTTAATGTAACTCATCCATAGGTCTTAATCTTCAAGTCATTGGTGGCATATAAGTTATAATCATCAAAGTTGTGATTTGGTAATTTGATTGCTTTATGCACTGACACTTCAGCCCCTATGTCCACAAAATAGTGTACATTTGTGCTGTGATCTGTGAAGAATAATCAACACATGTTACTATTGGAGATAGCTATAGCTGCCATGGGATTCCATGTTGTGCTCCATTTACATGGTAATGGTCATTTTCTTGTGTCCTTGCCAAATTTTTTATGACACCACCACATGTTTGATGCCACAGGCAAATGGTTATGACTTCTCAATGAATGTCAATGGGGCCATTCTTTGGAATGCACTGTTTGCAACACAGAAACCTTGAAATTAGTTCTGCTAACTGAGCCTGCAACAATACTAAACTCACTGCAGCTATGTTATCCTGTTGCATGATCGTTGTTGCAACATTCATTGAGGTGTAAATCACTGCCATTTTATCTGCTGTTTGTGCTAATGCATTCACACTCCAAGTCACTCCATTAGGATTCTCTGTGTAACAGCAGGTAACCTCAACAATCAGATGTTATGTAACACATCATCACTGACTGTGTTGCTGAATAGTGTGCATAGGTGCCATAAGAGCTTTAACAGAATGCAGTCTCCAAGGTCTTCTGTCCATAGAAGTTTCTCAAGGTACTTTGCTTCTGATTGAGACAGGCACGTAATCAGAGCTTTCATGATAGCAGCTTACCGTTCCACTTCTGGCAGCGTTGTGAGGATATCTTGCACCTCAGTCATGAAGTCTTCCATTAGGACTGCAACCACACAACTATACTTTGTTTTATCTGATGAAATATCTCTAAAATGACATGGCTCTTCAGCTGTGCAAACTGTAGTACTGGACTGTACTGCTAGAAGGGCAGTGGTTTTATTGACTCTTCCAGTCAGTCTGCTACTCGGGACTGATTTGGTAATAGCTGTTGAAGCATTCATTTAAGTGTGAAAATAAACTCAATGCAGTTGGTGCAGAAGTAACAAGCACATATGTTCTGATGCAATTCGAAATGTTGAATTCAGCACAGTAGTAATAACATATTCATATGATATCAGGATCACTAAATGCACAATAGTCTGCTCAGATATGGATTTATTCCACATACATATTAATTGTACTACTACTGTCATAGGCGTGGGCTTCGTGTCTATCTTGGCCACAATAATGTGTTCACTATGCTGTTTTTAGTAGCTTACCTGCACTCCTATTTTTTTTATTCATTATTAAACCTACTCCTGCATTACCCCTATTTGATTTTGTATTTATAACCCTGTATTCACCTGACCAAAAGTTTGTTCCTCCTGCTACCGAACTTAACTAATTCCCACTATATCTAACTTTAACCTATCCATTTCCCTTTATAAATTTTCTAATCTACCTGCCTGATTAAGGGATCTGACATTCCACACTCCGATCCGTAGAACACCAGTTTACTTTCTCCTGATAACAATGTCCTCTTGAGTAGTCCCTGCCCAGAGATCCGATTGGGGGACTATTTTACCTCCAGAATATTTTACCCAAGAGGATGCCATCATCATTTATCCATACAGTAAACTTGCATGCCCTCTGGACAAATTACGGCCATAGTTTCCCCTTGCTTTTAGCCGTTCACAGTACTAGCACAGCAAGGCCGTTTTGGTTAGTGTTACAAGGCCAGATCAGTCAACCATAAAGACTGTTGGCCCTGCAACTACTGAAAAGGCTGCTGCCCCTCATCAGGAACCATGTGTTTGTCTGGCCTCTCAACAGATACACCTCCGTTGTGGTTGCACCTACGGTACGGCTATCTGTATCGCTGAGGCACACAAGCCTTCCCACCAACAGCAAGGTCTATGGTTCATGGGGGTCTATATGCCAACCAGCTCTGCAGATGACAAAGAAATTGAGGAAATGTGTGATGAAAAAAAAGAAATTATTCAGATAGTGAAGGGAGACGAAAATTTAATAGTCATGGGTGTCTGGAATTCAACGTAGGAAAAGAAAGAGAAGGAAATGTAGTAGGTGAATATGGATTGGGGGTAAGAAACGAACGAGGAAGCCGCCTGGTAGAATTCGCACAGAGCACAACTGAATCATAGCTAACACTTGTTTCAAGAATCATAAAAGAAGGTTGTATACATGGAAGAAGCCTGGAGATACTGATAGGTTTCAGATAGATTATATAATGGTAAGAGAGAGATTTAGGAACCAGGTTTTAAATTGTGAGACATTTCCAGGGGCAGATGTGGACTCTGACCACAATCTATTGGTTATGAACTGTAGATTAAAACTGAAGAAACTGCAAAAAGGTGGGAATTTAAGGTGATGGGACCTGGATAAACTGGCAAAACCAGAGGTTGTACAGAGTTTCAGGGAGAGCATAAGGGAACAATTGACAAGAACGGGGGAAAGAAATACAGTAGAAGAAGAATGGGTAGCTTTGAGGGATGAAGTAGTGAAGGCAGCAGAGGATCAAGTAGGTAAAAAGATGAGGGCTAGTAGAAATCCTTGGGTGACAGCAGAAATACTGAATGTAATTGATGAAAGGAGAAAATATAAAAATGCAATAAAGGAAGCAGGCAAAAAGGAATACAAATGTCTCAAAAATGAGATCGACAGGAAGTGCAAAATGGTTAAGCAGGGATGGCTAGAGGACAAATGTAAGGATGTAGAGGCATATATCACTAGGGGTAAGATAGATACTGTCTACAGGAAAATTAAAGAGACCTTTGGAGAAAAGAGAACCAATTGTATGAATATCAAGAACTCAGATGGAAACCCAGTTCTAAGCAAAGAAGGGAAAGCAGAAAGGTGGAAGGAGTACATAGAGGGTCTATGCAAGGGCCATGTACTTGAGGACAATATTATGGAAATGGAACAGGATGTAGATGAAGATGAAATGGGAGATACGATACTGTGTGAAGAGTTTGACAGAGCACTGAAAGACCTGAGTCGAAACAAGGCCCCCGGAGTAGACAACATTCCATTAGAACTACTGACAGCCTTGGGAGAGCAAGGCCTAACAAAACTCTACCATCTGGTGAGCAAGATGTATGAGACAGGCGAAATACCCTCAGACTTCAAGAAGAATATAATAATTCCAATCCCAAAGAAAGCAGGTGTTGACAGATGTGAAAATTACTGAACTATGAGTTTAATAAGTCACAGCTGCAAAATACTAACGTGAATTCTCTACAGGCAAATGGAAAAACTGGTAGAAGCCGGCCTCAGGGAAGATCAGTTTGGATTCTGTAGAAATGTTGGAACACTTGAGGCAATACTGAGCCTACGACTTATCTTAGAAAATAGATTAAGAAAAAGCAAACCTACATTTGTAGCATTTGTAGACTTGGAGAAAGCTTTTGACAATGTTGACTGGAATACTCTCTTTCAAATTCTGAAGGTGGCAGGGGTAAAATACAGGGAGCGAAAGGCTATTTACAATTTGTGCAGAAACCAGATGGCAGTTATAAGAGTCGAGGGACACGAAAGGGAAGCAGTGGTTGGGAAGGGAGTGAGACAGGGTTGTAGCCTCTCCCCGATGTTATTCAATCTGTATATTGAGCAAGCAGTAAAGGAAACAAAAGAAAAATTTAAAATCCATGGAGAAGAAATAAAAGCTGTAAGGTTTGCCGATGACATTGTAATTCTGTCAGAGACAGCAAAAGACTTGGAAGAGCAGTTGAACAGAATGGACAGTACCTTGAAGGGAGGATATAAGATAAACATCAACAAAAGCAAAACGAGAATAATGGAATGTAGAGAAATTAAGTTGGATGATGCTGAGGGAATTAGACTAGGAAATGAGACACTTAAAGTAGTAAAGGAGTTTTGCTATTTGGGGAGCAAAGTAACTGATGATGTTTGAAGTAGAGAGGACATAAAATGTCGACTGGCAATGACAAGGAAAGAGTTTCTGAAGAAGAGAAATTTGTTAACATCGAGTATAGATTTAAGTGTCAGGAAGTCGTTACTGAAAGTATTTGTATGGAGTGTAGCCATGTATGGAAGTGAAACATGGACGATAAATAGTTTGGACAAGAAGAGAATAGAAGCTTTCGAAATGTGGTGCTACAGAAGAATGCTGAAGATTAGATGGGTAGATCACACAACTAATGGGGAGGTATTGAATAGGACTGGGGAGAAGAGGAGTTTGTGGCACAATTTGAGTAGAAGAAGGAATCGGTTGGTAGGACATATTCTGAGGCATCAAGGGATCACAAATTTAGTATTGGAGGGCAGTGTGGAGGACAAAAATCGTAGAGGGAGACCAAGAGATGAATACACTAAGCAGATTCAGAAGGATGTAGGCTGCAGTACATACTGGGAGATGAAGAAGCTTGCACAGTATAGAGTAGCATGGAGAGCTGCATCAAACCAGCCTCAGGACTGAAGACCACAACAACAACAACATATATTAATTACAAAGAATGTGCTATTCATAGTGCTAGTTACATTAGTGAATAAAAAGCAACAAGTAAATAAAATAAAATAAAAAATAATTCAGGCTACTCAATTATGACTGTAAAGAAACTTTCTATTATAGCAGCATGAAACACATTCAGTATTATCCCATTCTGACAAATTTTCAAGTTGGATTAATATGACAACATTTTATTTCAAAAACCTAAACAGTTTTTTTCTCTTTTCAAGTACACCCATCTTTGAATAACTTTCCACATTGCACTGAGATTATGATTCGGAGTTACACGGACGTATATAAGGGGAGGTCCAGGGGGTCCAGAACCCCCCCTTTCCTTAGTTTACACAAAAAATGGCAATATTAGAAGAATACCTGCTTTTGAAACCCCGTGCCACAAAATAGTTGCCCACTGCGCTTGGTTGATGTAGTGTCAAGCCATGGAGGAATGAGGCTGCAAAAAATAGCTGTGCCCTGTGGCAGTTTGTCTACCTCCACCCTCACTATATGTGCAATGGAAGTGAGTGCAATCTTGCCAACTGTAGCGGAATTCCATTATGCATATTGGAGTTTTTTGGCCTTCATGGCATAGCGGCAAAATTCTGAAATTGTTAAAAATGTAGCGGAATTCAACTTCCTTTGGCAAAATGTAAAACCCTTGTAAATTTTCACTGCGAAGTACAAAACATGTAATATATGCACGGGAATGCAGATACCGTACCGTCTTTCTTCATTATGACAGACATTGAAACTAAAAGACTTATTAAGCTACTCACAGAAATGTTAAGTGACTTGTTGAAAGTATGACTAGACATCCAAAACAAGAACTGTTGTTGATCATTATTATATTTCGTACACAATTATGGAGGAACATTTCCATAAGTTTTTTGATATACAGCAAAAGTGAATAAAGCAATGCAGAAGGTCAATGTTGACCTAATGAACACTTGCAGTTATGTGAAAACAGTTAAAACTACTCTACAAAATATTCAGGATGAAAGTGAGTTCTCAGTTCTTTTTGAGCAGGCAAAGCAGATGAGCTCAACTGACATAACTGTTCCAAGCCCCACTGGAAGGCAAACCCAATGCAGCAATGTACCAGGAGAAACTGCTGAAATATATTTTTGCCGAAATGTATTTTACCCTTTTATTGAACATGTGATCACAGAACTTGATGCTCGTTTTGAACCACATGAAGAAACAATTGAAGGAATTCAGATGCTTCTGCCTGAGAAAACCAATAATGACTCCAGGACAAAAGAAATCTTAAGAAGATGGTGCAAATATTTCTTGGTGAGAATGTAGGCACAACAATTCTGAATGAATATGAGATGTGGCATAATCACTGGAAATCTGTAGAGGAAAAACCTGTCACTGCAATAGAAGTTATTGATCCGTGTGATGATAAAAAAGCTTCTTATCATATTAACCACACTCTCAGTGTCAACGGCGACCCCTGAAAGATGTTTCTCGACTATGAAAAGGCTAAAAACTTACATAAGGAATAAAATGGGAGGTGAAAGACTTACTGGTCTTGCTCTAATGAGTGTTCATCATGATCTGGCGGTGCAACTAGATTGTGAAGAAATTATTAGTAAGTTAGCAGACATAAAAGGCTAAATATAATACTTTAAATTAAAGTAATTAATGTTTATTTTTAAATTAACTTACGACCTGAAGTTACAGAAAAATGCCCATGTGTCACAATTTAAATACAAAAACTAATATAATAATATTATTGCTTAATATAAATGATTGATAATGATATTCAAAAATATATATTTACCTCCAATGTTAGCTTAAAATTAGTTGCTTTTCCATAAATAAGTACCTCAACAGCTACAATATATATGTTTTATTTAAAGACGCTTGGATCAATTAGTTTTTCTCTGCAGTTTTACCCGCATGTAATATGGATGCTAACATATTTGTTGGTTTTTTAATTTCTGCTTGATTGACTCTGTTGGCATTAACAGCAAAACCATTTTATGTGGTGGGTGAAGACAGTTTTACCTTCCTAAATTATAATGTTGGACCCCCCCCCCCCCCCCCCCCATCCACCCCTCCCTCACCCCCTCCCCCCATGCAAAAGTTTTAGGTACGTTCCTGCAGAGTTAGCAGCATTTATTACTTACTGGCATGTTTTCAACCTAATGGAGGAAGGATAGAATCGTAGCAAGACATAACTTGTAAAAATGAACAGAAAAGTTGAATAACCAATGCAGCACAGAAGAATGCAAATCTGGAAAGAGTGCTACACAGCTGGGGCCTTGTGTTTGCAAAGATCTTATGATGAAAAGAGCTAATGTGTCCCTGAATTGCAACATCATTGTGTTCTACAACCTGTTATTACATGTGTCTGTTTCCAAATGTTTGTTATGGCTCTTGATGCTCAAATTCTTAGCAAAACATAACAGTGATGGAAAAAACATTTTTCCTCTTAACAGATTTCCTTATGCATTTCCAGATAAACATATCACCTACAAATCTGAGTTTGTATATGTTTTCCCACAGTAGAACTTTCAACACTCTTGAACATCTGCTGGAGTAATGATTTTTCAGCAACTGTTCAGCTATATAGAAACTTACCTTTACATGACTTTATTAACAACATGAAACTGCCCTCGATTTACTTAGAAATATTTTCTGTTTAACAACCTGCTAATTCCTGACATTAATTTGACTGTACCTTCTTTGATACAGTATTCCTAAATTTTTGTAACACTTTGTCATTTTGATCTACAATAAAGTCCACATTTGGTTCAATTGCAAGGTTAGTATATTTATTTCTAGTCTGTGCACATTGTTCGAATCCATTTATTTCTTTATTTATTTGTCCTCTGAATCAGTCTTGTACAAGACATGCAATGGTAATGCACAAAACTTTCATTTTGTGTTGGAGAAGTCATAGTAAGGTATGATGCTCTGATGACATGAAACAATGTGATGAAAATTTATATAACCTGATTTCACATACTTAAGCTTTATTACAATTCTATTTTAATTTCATATCCCTGTCACATACATACACAATAAGTACACAGTTGGCATATTCATGGATTATGGCTTATTACAACTATATTATATGCACACTGAAAGTAGAGCACATGTGAACTGTGTTTTATTTGTCTCATAACATACATAATCTAAATCATTTGATTAAACATACAGGAGACAAGTCAAATTGTGGTAAAATTTTCAGCATAAACCAAGAAACAGCTGATGTTAACAGACAGCATCTTAGTAATACTAATACACTTTTGTTATACATACATACATACAATAAAATCTAACACTCAATTACCCCTTGTTCAAATGATCATTTCATCCTCTATGGATTTTTCTATCGACTAGTAGAATTGCTCTCACAGAATCTGCTGTTGCCTCATTTTTAAAATTTCTGGCTTATATTAAATGTGGTTTTGCCCTTAACTTGTTGTCATCCCCACATACTGTGGAGCCCATGGATATAATTTCTAGTGGTGTGGGGGCAGCATAAAATTATTTTTGTTTATTGTGTTATATGTAGGGTTAAAATGATTCTCCTCAAATAATTTTTGTCTGCTGTGTAGGAAGGTTATAAGTTCATAAACGTGTGTGGAGGGAACAGTTAGGATTTGCAATTTTCAGAATAATGGTTGACAAGACAGTTTCAGTATTCAAGATACAGTACTTGAACTTCCTGAGAAAATTATCCCATATCTAATGACAAATTTGAAATAACTATGGTAAGCAATTTTTCATGTATGCAAGTCAGTGGAATTTGCTAGTATTTTCAATACAAATGCAAAACTGCATAGCTTATTTGATAGGAAGTCAATAGTGTATTCCAGCACAAATTCTTGTCCACATTTAGTCCCAGGAATTTGACATTGTCAACTTCTTTCACAGGCTGATTGTTATGTTCTGTTTTGAGTTCCACACATTTCGAATGTTTGGTTTTGAAATATACCATATAGGTTTTTGCAATGTTCAGTTTCAACCCATTTAATTGGAACTGGTTTTCTAAAGTATCCAGTGTGCTTACGATGGAGCTCAGAATTCTTTCTGCATCATCATGTTCAATTAAAACAGAGCTATTGTCTGCAAACAGAACTGATGGGGAATTTATATTTGTGGATAAGTCATTTAATTAAAATAGGAAATGGACTGGCCCAAAATGGAGCCTTGAGACACATCTTGTAATACTGTATTCCATTCAGAATAATAATTCGGTGCATGTGAGATGATAGTTACTCTTTGTTTTCTGTTGTATAAGTATAATGTTAGCCAATTTAGAGCATTATTGTTAATCCTGTATCTGTCTAATTTGTAAATAAGCAAGACATAGTTCAAGGAGTCAAATCCTTTTGTGAGATCACAGAAGATATCTGCAACTTTACTCCTCTGATCCAATGAATTGCCTATCTTTTCAGTAAAGTTATTCACTACATCCAGAGTGTTTATTCCTGGTTAAAATCCAAATTAGTAACTTACAATAATATCATTTTTTACAATAAAGATTTTATCTGATCTGCAGTTACTTTCTCTAATACTTTTGACAGAACTGGAAGAATAGAAATAGGCTGATAGTTTCTCATGTCTTCATTCAACCTTTTCTTGAAGAGAGATCTGAATTTGGTGTACTTCAAAACACTGGGAAAGCATCCCTGTTCAAAGGACTGGTTGAATATTCTTGTTAGGGGAGGTACTATTATGCCACACACTGTTTTAATGACTTTAATGGGTATCCCCTCCCACCCAGCATCATTTTTATTTTTTAATGATAATATAACATTTTCAAATAATTTATCATGACTTTTTTAAAATCCATAAGATACCCAGCATCTTGGTGGATTCCAAAGGCATTCACTTTACTCCGATACACTGCTATATCAACATCTAACTTTGCCACATTTATGAAGAATTCATTTAAACACCCTGATATTTGAGCCAGATTTGTAATAAAGCTATTATCTACTTTAATCATAGATATGTGCATAGTTGAGCATCATATAAATGCAAGCTTTTTCACACATTTTACATTAGTGTTTATTTCTTTTACAGAATTCATTTTTACAATCAATTTATATTTGTGTCCATACATATGATCAAAATCTTTTCACAATAAGAAAATTGTCACACTCATCATTTGAATATTTGTGTTGTATGACAGTATGTACTATTTCAGTATTATTGTTGTTTTTTACAAAAGCATTTCTACATCGGTCCGGAGTAAACTTTAGTCCATCCAGTTTATTTTCTACCTCACTAAACCAAGTCACAATAAGAGTTCTTATTCGCTCACACTTTTAAATGTTTATTTGAATATATTTTATATTTTGGACAATCTGCCACTGTTTTCAGCCATTTGATTCAACATCTATACTCCACAAGCAATGTTTTGCTGTATGGTGGAAGTACTTTGCCTACCACTGTCACATCCCCCTATTGGTGTTCCAGTCACTTACGTTTCACAAGAAGAGCAATTGCTAATAAGCCCCCTTGTGAGCACAAATCTCTCTAATTATATCTTCATGTTCTTTTCATACGATATACATAGGAGGAAGCAATAATTGGATGACTCTTCTAGGAATGTACACTTTTGGAACTTTTAACAGTAGACCATACTGTGATGCAGAAAGCATCTCTTGCAGTGACTGCCACTGGAGTTGGCTGAGCATCTCCACGATGCTTTTGCATTTACTGAATGAACCTTATAATGAAATGTGTTGTTCTTTGGATCTTATCTATTTCCTTTGTCAGTGCTATCTGGTATGGAACCCACACTGACAAGCAATATTCTAGTATTAGTTAAACAAGTGTTTTTTAAGCTATTTCCTTTGTTAATTGACTGTATTTCCTGAGAATTCTTCCAATGGATCTCAGTCTGGTCCCTGCATTAGCTTTGAATAATGTTATACCTCCATTACACATCAGATTGTTCCATATGCATACCCCAAAATATTTTACAGAATAAATGATTCCAGTAATTACGTTTCCATCAAATTTTGGTAGTAGATCTACATCTATTCTCTACAAACCACTGTGAAGCACATGACAGAGGGTACATCACGTAGTACCAGTTATTTCCTGTTTGAAACACGTGAGGTGTCACAAGAAATCATTTAAATGCCTCCGTGCATGCTGTAATTAATCTAATCTTGTCCTTATGACCCTATTGGAGAGATAAATAGATGGTTGTAATATATTTTTAGAGTCATCATTTAATGCCAACTCTTGAAATTTTGTAAGCAGGCCACCTTGGGAAAGCTTACATCTACCTCCAGGAGTCTGCCAGTTCAGCTTCTTCACTGTGACACTCTCCCATGGGTCAAACGAACCTGTGACCATTTGAGCTGCCCTTCTCTGTATATATTCAGTACCCCTATTAATCCTATTTGTTTTGGGTCCCAAACTCTTGAGTGATATTCTATAATGGGTTACATAAGTAATCCATAATCAATCTCCATTGTAGACTAATTGCATTTCCCCATTATTCTACCAGTAAATCAGAGTGTACCACCTGCTTTATTCACAACTGTGCCTATGTGATCATTCCATTTTAAATCCCTAAAAAATGTTACATACAGGTATGAGATGATGGATTACAGTTGTGAATTCAGTGACAATACAGTCTTTGGAAACTACATTTTTCATTTGTGAAGTACACAGTTTTACATTTCTGAACATTTAAAGCAAGTTGCCAATCTTTTCTTCACTGTCAGATCTTATTGAGATGAAAATGAAAATTTTTATATCTTCCTTCAGTCAGTATTTTATTAAAAATAAGTGCATCACCTGTAAAATTTTTCAGGTTACTCTTAACACTATACTGAGGAACATTGACATACAATGTGAACAGCATTGGTCCCAGCACAGGTCCCTGGGACACACTCAAAGTTACTTATACATCTGCCAATGACTCTCCATCCTAGATAATATGCTACATCCTCCCTACCAAAGAAAGCTCAACCCAATCATAAATTTTATTTGATACCCCATACAACCATATTTTTGGTAATAACTGTATGTGTGGTACTGAACCAAATGATTTTTGATAATCTAGAAAAACTGCATCTACATGATTGGCCCGATCCAAAGCTTTCAATACACCATGTATCAAAAGTGCAAGTTGGGTTTCATGTGATCAATGTTTTGAGAATCAACACTGGTTGGCGTGTAGGAGGTCATTCAGTTAATTATGTTTGAGCTCAGAGTAGTTTCTAAGATTCTACAACAAATTGATGACAAGGATACTGGCCATTATATTGATCCTAAAAAGGCACAAACATTTGCTCATTCCTGTTATGATCCACCTGTTCAATGAAAATTTGAATAAAGGTGTGTCTGAATTAAAATATACAGTAGTCAAGTTGTTACTCAAAAAAAGGTAGTACTGTCAAAGTCAAAAACTACTAACTAATCAACTAATTCTGGTCCTGAGCAATTTATTGGAAAAGATCATTGCACTAAGATTAGAACACTTCCCTGTCAAAAAAAAAAAAAAAAAAAAAAAAAAAAGGTGTTGTAAGGAATCCAACATGGTTATAGGAAAGGCTGTTTAACTGCTTCTGCCATATGTGACATAGAACATAAGGTACTTATGAAGTTAAATGAGAAAAGAAAGCATGGCATGTTTGTTGCTAGGTCAGTCACATGCATTTAACACAGTATCTAATCAGCTGTTACTTGTTGAACTGGAAACTTGTGGTAGCAAAAGAATAGCCAAAAATATTTTAAAGTTGTACCTGTAAGACAGATATCAGGTCACACAACTCTCATTTAAAGTGAGCAACATTATTAAGAAGTATAATTCCAGTCCACCAATAGTAAAGTGTGGCGTGTTCTGGGGCTTTTATTGTTCATATTATATATAAATGACCTGTCCATAGAACACAACAGCCAGTTACTGAACTACACAAATGACAGAACAGTTGTTAACTGGGGCCCCAGCATCAACAATCTGGCCCAAAATTGTACTGATGTCTTACTTGAATTGAACGATTACATCTGAAAAAAATCATTTAACCTTAAACATCAGTCAGACAAGTTTAATTGACTTTCCAGCGTACCACAAACGTGCTGAATGGAAATTCTGTACTGTGTCTGATGGTACACAAATAAAACTGTATGATAAATTGGCTTTCCTTGGCATGATGTTAGACCGTCACCTCTCTTGGGAGTATCATACTGATTTCTTGTGGCAAAAATTAAGTAAATCAATTTATGCAATGAGGACAGTGGCACAAGTTCTTAATTAAAATCAAATGAGTGTTATCTACTATGCTTTAGTTTGTCCACATTTCACTTATGAAATTAAAGTGTGGGGGATGTGCTGCTGCCAAGCGGACAATATGTAAGCTAGTTTGTTTGCAGGTTTGCAGTTTGTTTGAAGATGACACCAGCCCATTGACTGAAGGAAATAAAGAAGAAAATCTTATGCATCTGCATAAGATATTATGAAAGAAGTGTCTGAATGGTTTACCAGAAAGAGACTGGTAGTTAATCCCCCGAAAACAGTACTCCTGAATTTCCACACAGATCAAAATAAAAATGCAGCACAGCCATAATATGTATAGATAACCAAAACATTTGTGCCGTCACTGAAATTAAGTCTCTTGGGATTCATACCAAGGAAAATCTTAAATGGAGCTCTCATATCACATCCCTAAATTCAAAACTGGCAAAACTGAGCTATGTGGTAAGAATTCTTTGTAACAATTATAGTGAAGAAACAGTTAGGGCTGTGTTCTTTGCTTGTGTATATTCGATACTGAAGTATGGTATCATTTTCTGTCTTTAAAGATCTACAGATCTTAACCCTTCCCTGCATTTATATACTGGAAGTAGTGATGCACGTAAACACAAAGTACACTGAGAAAAGAGAACCGTTTTCCTCAAAACAAAAAGTGTACATGATTACAGTACAAGGTCAGATAGTGACATACATATTAGTCATTGCAACACCACATTATGCCAAAAAGGCGTATATCATGTAGGAACAAATCTATACAACAGATAATCAAGACATATAAAATCTCTTCCTGACCTACAGATCTTTCAAAAGTCTGTAACAGCCTGCCTTCTGAGAAACTGCTACTATTCAATCTTAAGGTTTCTTATGAAAGGATAAAGGGAATTTGTATATTTAATTGTAGAAATAAATTATAAACATTGTAATCTTACCCTCCCTCACAAAATTTGTTGATTGTCACTCTTGTCAAAATAACTAATTCTTTTAATAAGGTTTGCAAGTAGTAAGATGTACAAATAACTTTTTTACTTATCTTCTTTTCTCATAGTTGGCTCCAGTTTGTCACTTGTAGGGGTTGATTCTCAAGGCTAAAATTTTTGACATTGTAGGTTCCAAATGACACGATAACTACTGAAGAGCTGTCTTTTTTTATCCTGATTTTTATTTTTTCACATTTTTCAATATTATACCATCTTTACAATCTCCACTTTTAAATCAGAAATTACATTCTTAAAAACATGTCCAACCATATCAGATGCATGCCAACTACTAACTCAATCTATGGTACTAACAATATTCCAAAGAGTTTACAAACTTCTTTGACAAAAGAAGAATCTTCACCAAGTTATATCATTATTTTATAAATGAGTCCAGAAATAAATTTAATAATTAGCATCAGATCATGCAATTAATAATACGAATTTTAAGTGTGTGGATATTTCATAATTTCAAATGTTTGTAAAGGAAGAGTAATTTTAACTGTACATATAGAGTTACTACACATTGATTCTAACAAAGTAATTTCTTTTTATACATTTTAGCATGAAATATAATACATCATGAACAAAATCATAAGAAATTCCTTTAGAAAACAGCTGAGGTAGTATTAACTTGTACAAGATTTGAAAATATTTTTGGTATTAATTACTTCTGTTGAATGAAGTTAATTTTAAAAGAGGGTGTCCCTTTAGAATACGTCCTGACAAAATGTGGAAACAATGTGTTTATGATATATTGTGAGAGACTATAAGGTTTACCAAAAAGTGTACAAAATGATGTCAAAAGATAGAATACACGTGTATAGAAGTATCTGATACATAACATATTACAGAAAACTTAAGAAAAATATCTCCTATAGATGTCATAATCTATACATATATGAGGACATGGCATTCAGATTTTCAGATCTGTGGAACATTCTGTCACAAAACAATTGATACAACGTCAAAACTACAACATTGCAATACTAAACTATATAAATAAATACAGAGACAATGTAAATTACTAAAATTACAAATTGAAACTTCAGATCCATAAAATCATAACTTAAAAATCTTCAAAGGAGAAGAGAAAAAAATTCAGAGCCTAAATGTACAATGAGTGAGTCAACTCGAAAAACTCACAGTGCCGTGCACAGATCAGAAGAATATATTCAACCATGAGTAGGAATATTGTACAAAATCAATCAGCCACATAAACCAGATTATTTAAGGATATGTTGACTCATGAAAGGACAAAATAATGAAAAAATATTAGGGTCTAAGCTTACAGTTGGGGATTGTCCCATGACTTCAAACCACACCGGTTACAAACCAGCAGAAAATGTTTCAACACAACAAAATGAGTAAAGTTTATAATCATAAATACACATAAACAGAGTCATAATTAGCTTTGAATGATGACATAATTCAGTAGCTTGAGAACCAAAATCAGTGTATGAAAGGAGACATGTATAAACCTTGTTATATTGTCTATACTAGGAAATGTCTTTCACACTATTTGCTAATTGACCCTACAGACTAACCTACATACATAGAGACCTAGAAGATTCATTTACAATTGATAAAAAAATACCTACTGATTTAAAGTTGCATAATGCATTGGATAGTCAATCACCCTACTTGGAAAAAAAAAAAAAAAAAAAAAAATTGCATTTATGCTGTATAACACTGTCTTTAGCAGTCTTGGCTAACAGTTCACAAACATCAGTCACAACACAGATCCAATCAACAGGTACTTGAGTACAGTACCCAGCACCCACGATCTCTTCTAAGTTTACTGGTGCAGCAGGGTACAGCCATACAGCAGTTTGGGGGAGTAGATCTGCCAACACCTCTAAGTTTCCTCCCTGCAGTTCTCATCACATGCTCCAGCAGATTGGTAATTTCCTGTCTAGCATATGCATCAAATCCTGAAAATATTGTTTTGTGTACTAAATATGTGGTCAATACCTTCTTCACATCACTTGGCATATGCTCTCCCTATTTACATTCCAAAAGCAATTATGAAAGATTTACATCAGATAAGACTAAAAACTGTTCACACATGAAACATTAATAATCAGAGTTAAATGTAAAGACAAAATGAACTAACAAGGCAATACACAGATATACTTAGATATGATTCCTAATATTTGCACTACACATTATGAACATTGTCCCATTTCAAAATTGTAAAAGGATCTACTCATTTAGTCTCAGGGTATATAAGTATCAAACTTGAAAACACAAATCTATTACAAAACATAATTATATAGTGTATCATAGATTTAAACTCAGCCAATAGATAAGACAGACCTTTAGAAATCACTTCATATTACATAATAAACAAAACAAAATTATATAGTCTTTATAAATCTACAAAGATAGTGTATATTTTCTTCTGGACTAGGAGTCATTATGCATCCATGTTCATAGGTCTTGTTCTCTTTGACATTTCAATACTTGCTTTGCTTACCAGTAGCTCATATTACTTTTGCATGTACAATGGACGTCTCCACAGAATTCTTCCTATACTTGATCTTGTCTCTAAATCGTTCTGATATGCCACAAATTGGGCTACCTTTATTTCAGTCAAACTGTTCCCTTCCCACTAAACAATCTTAGTCTTAATGTAAGGACATCCAAAATCTGACTCATCATCTCTGTTATTAGACACTTCATGTAAAAGACCACTTTTTATTTCATCAAATTCTACATCCGCACTGCAGGGTTTTATCAATTTTACTGGTATCGTAGTTTTACTTTGGTTGCAATGAATGGATCCCATAGCACAACTAACATCACTTATTACAGAAGGAACACAAAATATATCACTGTCAAAATTATACTTCCTACTTAGATCTTCTTTCACTTCATTCCACCAATTTGGATACAAGTTTTGACTAACCATAGCTAACTTATTCCAGAATGCACATTTATGTATGTTATCATCAATCTGGTACCAAAAAAACTTCAAAAAGTTTTCACCTTTATTCTCTAGGCTTACAGATAACTCACCTTTACTCTTTGGATCATTACTCTGCATGACATTAACAAAAAACTGCTTCGACTGGACTAGTATTTCATGACTCTCACTTACATCATCACATACCTCACTTACCTTACCTGTATTGTCAACATCATTCACAAATAACTCTGAAACTTCATTATTCTTAAATTCCACAAATACCTGATACTAAAATTAATGCAATGAGGAAATGAACTAATAAGGCAATAAGCAGATATACTAAGATATGATTCCTAATATTTGCAATACAAATTATGAACATTGTCCCATTTCAAAATTGTAAAAGGATCTACTCATTCAGTCTCAAGGTATATATGTATCAAACTTGAAAACACAAATCTATTACAAAACATAATTATACAGTGTATCATAGATTTAAACTCAGTCAATAGATAAGACAGACCTTTAGAAATCACTTCATTTTACACAATAAACAACGTTCCATTATCATCATCATTATCATCATCATCATCATATTCTTCCAAAATTGCTTTACCAACAACATCATTAACAACGCAAGTCTCATCTCCATCAAAGTCATTCACCTCACCTACATTCATCTGCAATAAACTACCAGTCTCAGACTTACCAACTTCAATTATTTCATAGTTTTCATTCACATCTACATCAAAAATCACCTGATTTACATACTTCAATAACCCTGTTTACTGACCAAGAGAAAAAAAATCTTTAGTACATACTACGTCAAAATTCACACTAATCTCAGTTTCTGGTTTGTGATTAGTACCTACATTATAATTAAACATAATACCTCAAAACTTTTGATCAAAACATAAATGAGAAATCTGATATTCCTCCTGTTCAACTTCAGATTCCTGTGCCATATTATTAGTACTGTTGTTATTGTCTAATAGTACGTGTAAATTAGAGGTCCTGTGCTTGTTGTGTTTCCTCACCCCAAAACTGTGGACCTTCATTGAGGCAGACTGCCATATCCTGAGTAGTTATCTCTATGATTGTTTCTTCTATTAAACTGTTTTCTGGATTATTTCTATTCCGCTGATGTTCAAAATTTCTGTCTCTGTCAATATTTTGACCCTGATAGAAGTTGCCAATATCTCTGTTTCTGCAACTATTCCCATTATGATTTCTGTCATTTCGATTATTATTGTACATACTTCTTTCCTATACCATTCAGCCTGTCAACATATTGTAAAAATTGTTCAAGACAATCATCATTTCCATGTATTAAAATCCCATTGCAACCTTTCTGGTAATCTCCTGTTAAGTGCATCAGTCAGTGTCATTTCATCAAATGGTTTGTCGAGGTGTGTTAATTTCTTATGTTAGTTCTTATGAAACTCTTTCAGAGTACCATCCCTTTCCTATAATGAGGACCATTCAAAAATTAATTTTTAATTCTCCCCTGTTCAGCTTCTGATCAAATTTTCCAAAACATTGATATGTTTCACACTGGCTTAAATTTGAATTTACCCAAAACAGAGCATTCCTTCAAGACATCTTTTAACAAATTTAATTTTTTGAGGTTCACTCATGTCTGGCACAAAATTATCTATACAGTGGTGCAGAAAAGCCACTGGATGCAAATTATCTGATGGAAAGCTTTTGATAAGAATGCTGGATGATGCAATACCATTGTTTGCATACAGATTTTTGTGAATAAAATTTTCCTGAAACACTGAATTTTTTTTATCTGAAACATTTAGATTATGGCTGCATATTGTTTCCACATTTAAAATTTTTTGAAGTTCTGTTCCATTTCTTCCGCTACAGCCTTCTGTTCAACTCTGATATCATTAACACTTCATCTGTTTTGCAGATTTGACAATGAACTTATTTTCTAAGATATTACCTTTTTCATTCACACTTTTCATCCCTCTGACAACCCATTATTTAGTTCTGAAACCTGATTACAAAGTTGATCTATTTGGTATTGTACCCTATCCATTTTACTATTGTTTTCAGTTTTTAGGTCATTTCATTGTCCTTGTAGTGAAGTAAATTTTTCAATTAACTGATCATTAACTGCACTAAATTTACTATTATTATCTGTCTTCATTTCCTCTAGTTTTGTCAAAATTAACTGAAGAACATCAGTTTGTACTATATCTTTGCTGACTACACTTTCACTCGGCTGAAACATCTCCTGGCTAGGTCCTACAGCTTTCACTTCTACATCACTGCTACCATCATCTCTTTTCATTTTGTTAACAATCACATGAGTCTACAAAAATATTAATATCATAAATAATTTGCACTTATCTTTCTTTTTTGATGTCCCTATAGTAGTTGTAAAGTACTCTTTCATTCGATCTGGTCCGTCATTGTTGGTTGTATCTCATCACTGTTGATACGATTTTGTTGGTTGGCTCTTGGTCTTGTTTCTTCACAAGATCAGAAATTCATTCATATACACACATCAAAAAAAGTTTTGCATCACTCCAGTTCCCAGAACTCCTGAGGATAGATGTTGACTGTGGGCATTGTATCACAGACACAGTCCCTTTGACCATTCAGAGATGTAAGCAACCATGCATGAGCAGTGGCTGTTAGATGGAGGGGATCCAACAGCCGATCAGTTCCAGTCATTCCACCAGGAAGGAGGCACAGGACTCATGTTGTCTGTCATTCAATCATGCCTAGATAGTCAATAGCTTGGTTTGATCGTGTCCACATTGTTACTGTGTGCCAGGAAGGGCCCTCAACAAGGGGAGTTTCCAGGCATCTGGGAGTGAACCAAATTGATGTTCAGACATGGAGGAGGTACAGAGAGACAGAAACTGTCAATGACATGCCTTGCTCAAGCCACCCAAGGGCTACTACTGCAGTGGATGACCGCTACCTGTGGATTATGGCTTGGAGAAACCCTGACAGCAGGCCACCATGTTGAATAATGCTTTTGGTGCAACCACAGGACATCATGTTATGACTCACACTGTTCACAATAGGCTGCATGATGTGCAACTTCACTCCTGACGACCATGGCGTGATCCATCTTTGCAACCCCAACACCATGCAACATGGTACAGATGGACTCAACAACATGCCGAATGGACTGCTCAGGATTGGCATCACGTTCTCTTCACTGATGAGTGTCACATGTGCCTTCAACCAGACAATCATCAGAGATGTGTTTGAAGGCAATCCGGTCTGGCTGAACAACTTAGACACACTGTCCAGTGAGTGCAGCAAGGTGGAGGTTCACTGCTGTTTTGTGGTGGCATTATGTGGGGTCAACGTACACCTCTGGTGGTCATGGAAGGCGCCGTAATGGCTGTGTGATGCGTGAATGCCATCCTCCGACCAATAGTGCAACAATATTGGCAGCATATTGGCGAGGCATTCATCTTCATGGACGACAAATCGCACTCCCATCATGCACATCTTGTGAAAGACTTCATTCAGGATAATGACATCGCTCAACTAGAGTGGCCAGCATTTTCTCCATGCATGAACCCTATCAAACATGTCTAGGATGGATTCAAAAGGCCTGTTTATGGATGATGTGACCCACCACCAACCACTCAGAGGGATCTAAGCTGAACCCAGCCATTGAGGAGTGGGACAATCTGAACCAACAGTGCCTTGATGAACTTGTGCATAGTATGCCACACCAAATCCAGGCATGCATCAGTGCAAGACAACATGCTACTAGGTATTAGAGTTACCAGTGTGAACAGCAATCTGGACCACCACCTCTGAAGGTCTCGCTATATGGTGGTACAACATGCATTGTGTGGTTTTCATTATATAGGACATATCAGCAGATAGCAGGACTTTCCACCATTATAAATAAATAATGTCGTGTGACTAGGGCCTCCCGTCGGGTAGACCGTTCACCTGGTGCAAGTCTTTCGACTTGATGCCACTTCGGTGACTTGCACGTCGATGGGGATGAAATGATGATGATTAGGACAACACAACACCCAGTTCCTGAGTGGAAAAAATCTCCGACCCAGGCAGGAATCGAACCCGGGCCCTTAGGATTGACATACTGTCACGCTGACCACTTTTGTTTTTATTTATTTTTATTTTTTTGTTTTATTAAATGTAGTGGACTGGTGGGGTCTCGGGGGGCAATGTGGGCAGCGGTCAAAACCTGAGGCCTGGCCACGGTGTCCCCCTCACCACCACCGAGCCTGTGGTGCTTAGGGAAATGGGAGACACAGGAATCAACAGTAGTGGAAGGGATTGTTATTTATTTATTTGCATGTGTTTTTGTAAGATTCACTAATATCATGAAATTATGGGAACACGTCAGCGAAAGAGAAAAGAAATATAAATTCTGGTTAAAGAAAAAGAAAGGAAAAAGGAAAAGCAAAAAGAAATAAAATCCGCGCAATCTGCAACGTGCTCTCCCATCCGCGGAGATCAGAAGTAGAATAGATCATAGGCGGTTGAAACTCAGACACCGTCGGGGGAGGAGGGGAGGGTGCCCTCTGAGCCAGGCACCCCCCCAGCTCAGTGGAGGTCTAACAAAGACCGATCGAAGATAGTTAGCAAATAATGTTCGGTAATGCGTTGTGTTTTCGAGAGCTGCATGGGCTGTTTGTAAATAGGTCCAGAAGTCGAGGAAGGATTTAGGGCCCTCATGAAAGAGATAAGCGACCGCCCACCCTTTGACCCATGTAATAGCATGACATTTGGTGGCGGGAAAATGTCGGTCCTCCGGGTATAGAAACATTTGACGTTCGATTGTGTCTGGTGGCACCCGGAGAAAGCAGGCAATGATTTGCTGCACGAAGCGCCATACATCTTGCAATGAGGCACATGTCATACGGTGTTCATCAGTGTCCTGTTGCTGGCAAAGGAGACAAAGAGGGGATTCTGACAAGCCAATGTTGTGCAGGCACTGCTTCATGGCAAATTTCCTGTTGACTATGTGATACCACAGTGCCCGGACGTTCGTAGGGAGGAAGAGCTGGTGGACGGTAGTCCATACTATAGGCCACTGGATGGAGGGATCTTTGGTCTCCATCACATTCCGGGGAACACAGCGCAGCAACAGGCTGTAAAAATCCTTAGTACTAGGTGGGCGTGTATCTGGGAGACTGGTATGTATGTAACTGTAGTCGACGAAAAAGGTCAAAATATGGGACATATAAGGCACGATATGGCTGACAGACACCGTGATGAGTTGGAAGCAGGTAGGAGGACCTCAAGCAAGCTGCGTGTTAGAGATGTACCCTGGCCCATCCACTGTTTTCTCATGGTACTCATGTACAAGGCTGCAGCTCGCATACAGACATTGACGAGCCTGACGCCACCATACCGTGAGGGCAGGGTAAGTGTCTCATAACAGACTTTAAACATTGAACCAGCCATGAGATAATAGCCAAAAGCCGCCTGAAGGTTGTGCCCAATTGCAGTTGGCAGAGGGAGAACTTGCGCGATGTGAACCAATTTTGATGTCACATAAAGATTAATAAACTCAACCCGTTGAAGTGTGTCCTGGTGGCGCAAGAGGTTCTGGTGGATGTCGTTGCGGATGACGTGTAACAGGCGACGGAAATTCGTTGCTGCTGTGCGTGTGACCGCGGGGGTAAAGGTAATGCCCAGGTACCGGAAAGTCCGCACAAGCAGCAGGGGTGCCACTTCACCCTACTGGAGGCCTCGTCCAATGTGCATTGTCGAAGATTTGGCAACATTCATGGCAGTGCCAGCGGTAGCCCCATAACGGGTAATCAAGTAGAAGACTTCCCGAATCTCAGAGCTGGAGCGAATGAGGAGGAGGAGGTTATCAGCATATGCCCGACAGCGAAAAGTGTGTTGGCGTAGGGTGAGGCCAGATTGCTTGGTCGTCAAGCCACCAATAAGGGGCTCAGGGGCAATGGTATACAGGAGGGTACAGAGGGGGCACCCCTGCTGTATCGAACAGCAGATAGCTACCAGCCCTGCTAAACGTCCATTGACTTGGACACGTGAACTGGCACTGTTGTAAAGACGCCGGATGACGTCGAGAAACGGAGGGGGGATGCCCATTCGGGCTGCCATTGAAAACAGGAAACAATGACGCACTTTATTGAAGGCGCTGTCGAAGTCTATAGCGACGACCGCTGCCCGGAGTCTGCAGGCTGCCGCTATCGCAATTAAGTCGCGGCATTCCCCTGTGGCAGTCTGTATGTTAACCTGTCCACCAGGCGTTGTTTGCACTGGCGAGAGGATACGAGGGAGTGTAGTTTGGAGCCGCATTGCCAGTAAGCACACGAAAATCTTGTTATCGGCATTGAGTAGGGTGAGCGGTCTGTAACTCGTGACCATCGAACCTCGGGCTGGTTTGTGGACTGGTATAATGATGGCCTCACCAAAGGCAGGTGAGATTGCTTGGTCAGATGTCACCAGTTCTTAATACATAGTCATCCACCGTGGTGCCATGAGGTCCCGAAAGGTACAGTAAAACTCAATCGGTAAGCCGTCAATGCCGGGCAATCTGTTGACTGCACCCTTGGCGACTGCGTTGTTGACTTCGTCTAGCGTGACCGCCACTGTCAAAGCATCCGCCTCCGTGTGGGGGGGGTGCATGTGACGTGATGCAAAATGGAGTTGTCTGCTGCAGTTTCAGCGTCTTCATCACTATAACTACGACAGTAGTGCTCGACGAATGCGTGGACAATGTCATTCTGAGTGGTCACTTGCGTTCCATGAGGCGTGGTCAGAGTGCTGATGATCTGCCGACGACGCCTTCGTTTGTCGGCCACTATATCATGCATGGATGGAATTTCTAAATCCGCGTGATCGTGGCGCCGTGTCCATATCACGACCCCTTGCAGTTTCCGGCGTTCCAGCGCAATTATCTTCGCCTTAGTTCTTTGCCATTCCAACTGGTTGTCCGGGGTTGGCGGTTGAGCATCCAGATCTCGGAGAATCGCGTAATAGAAGTCAACAGTGGTGCGATGCCAGTCGGCCATGTCCTTCCCATATCTCATCAGTGTCCTCCAGACCGCCGGCTTGGCGCAGTCCAACCACCATGTCAATGTCGAGTGGTAGCGGGGAAGGTGTCGTTTGCAGGTTGTCTACATGTCAGTGACTTGTTGGCGACACGACATGTCGTGCAAGTGTGAGGTATTGAGTTTCCATGGCGCACGGCTGCGCCATACTGATTGCGGCGGAAGGAGGACCGTACAGATGTAAGCGCAATGGTCGGAAAAGGCCAGCGGCCAGCATTCGGCGCCCCGTATCACAGGTCTAAGAGTTTGTGAGACATATATCCTGTCTAGTTGGCTTGCGGAATGACTTGTAAGAAAGGTATGGCCGGAAAGGTTGCCATGTTGAACTTCCCAGGTATCATGAAGCAGGAGGTCTCGCACCACTATACGTAGCTCCTGGCATATAGTATAGTGGGGAATCTGATCTTTAGGATGCAGAACGCAGTTAAAATCACCTCCTAGTAGGCAATGGTCATAACGCCCTAAAAACAGGGGAGCGATTTCCTCGGAATAAAACTGGGCTCATTCATGCCGTTGGTCGGTGCCTGAGGGAGCGTAGACATTAATGATGCATGTCCCCATGGCAGTGAGTGCCATGCCCCGAGCTGATGGAAGGAAGGCGACATTGGTCACAGAAATCCCGTGGCGGACGTAGATGGCCACCCCGCGGCCCATAGGATCACTTGTGGAGGTGTAGGCGGTATAGCCATTGATATCTGGGAGACTAGCCAAGTGAACTTCCTGCAGAAGGGCGAAATCGATATCCGAAGCCCAGAACATCTCCTGCATAAGGCGGATTTTCACCCTGGAACGGATGTTGTTGGTGTTGATGGTTGCTATCCGGTAGGCCTGGTGTCGGATTGCTGGAGGCTGGTTGACTCCACTGTCTGCGCAAGGGTGTGTGCATCACAGTGGAACGTTATCCTGCTGGCCCGCAGGGGAGTATGGGGAGAGTATGATTAGTGGTGCGGCCGTGACGGCACAGGGTCCTGTAACGGCTCCTGCTCCTTGACCTCCTCCTTGTGCCACGCTGTGGAAGTGGAAACTGGGGTATTGTCCATTTTGTCTGCAGAAGATGTTGTAATTGTGCGTGGTGTAGTGTCGCCTGTGATACTTTCATGATTTAGTTCAGCATCAGCACGGGGTGCAGGCACACCGATAGATGTCTCTGCGCTCATTACATCTTCGTCAGCAGTAGCGGGTTCTGAGGCCTCGTGCTGGTTGATGGTTACCTCCTCCTCGGCTTGTAACATCTCCTCTTGGCCGGAAATGGTGCGACGTCTTTGCTTGCGACGTTTTGGGGAACGTTGTTTCCTTGTGCGACCCTCCGTGTCCGACGATGGAAGGGAGTCGCGTCGTTGTGGCAGAAAGGCCGCTGTAGGAACGATGAGCGAGTCAATCTCCATCGTGTTTCCGAGGTCAGGGTCAGCGTCTGGTTGCGCCGGCATCTTCGGAGCGGCGTCGATGGCCGGCCGAGGCGGCAGGTCGTCCGAGGCGCTCTCCGTCAGTGTCTGGTCGGGCTCGTTGGTGGCGTTGTTTGTGGTGACCGGGCGACGTTGCAAAGTGGTAGGAGAAGCTAGAGCAGCAGCATAGGTCACCGGTAGCACTGTAGGTTGTGACGTGGGTGGTTCTTTGGCAGCTGGAAGTTGTGTAATATGCCGATGTAGGCATTCGGATCTAAGGTGGCCTTATTTGCCGCACCCGGAACAGGTCCGAGGCTGGCCGTCGTATATAATTATTGCACGGCATCCACCGATCTGTAAGTAGGATGGGACGTGGCTTCGGAGATCTATGGTGACCTGTCGGACCCCATTTAGGACAGGATACATCCAAAACTGTGTCCACGTCTCCGCAGTGTGGCCATGGACTGTGCCGTATGGGCATAGTGCCGCGACGACTTCCTCAGCAGGAAGTTCGAATGGCAATTCGAAAATGCGTATCGTTCGCATACCTAAGCCTGCATGGTCGACGGTTACCTCCCCCACATTGCCATCAGCATGACAGAAGCGGAGCCCCTGTTTGGTCTCACATAGTATGCTTTCGCACGCCGCGTCGTTAATGATTTTCACATAGACCGTGCTCCTGACGATGGACAAATGTATGCCGATAATATCGGTCGCCTGGATCTTCACTTCCTCTTGCAGAAAACGCTCCACCTCGAGTGCTTTGGGTCGGGCATAATCATTGCAGAAAGTAAATTGGAGTGTTGATTTACGGTAACGGTTCGCCATGGATCGTACAAGGTAAGCTGGCACTTAAGCAATGGCCGTCAGAAAGTAAACAAGGCGAGCTCGCACGCCACACGAAGTCAACACATACGCGTCCGCTCTGTTGCCCTGCCGAAGGCAGACTGACCACTCAGCTACCGGGGCAGACTTTCCACTGTTATAGTGGTGGGAATCAAATCCAAGTTACTCAATGAGTTTTGAACAAGAGTATTTAGGAGAAAGTTTCAGCAGACTGTTTGGCTTGGTTTATTTGTTCAGCTGTAACCATGTAGAGGAGAAAGTATTTGAACAATCCAGATATATTTTCTTATATTTGTGGATGTTTTATGATAGCCTCTCTGAAACAGAACATAACCTCATTCGTTAAAAGTGTCTCTTTTGCTTATTTTGTAGTGAAACTGGCAGATTAAGATCAACCTTGGGCCCTTCATAGCATAAAGTGTGTAGCATTTGTGTTGTGGATTTAAGAAACTAGTCAAAGGGAAAATTAAAGTCCATTACTCTTTGAGTTCCAATGGTGTGGCATTGACCAAAGAACCACCTAGATGACTGTTACTTCAGCATTTGCAAAGTAAAAGGCATCAATGCAACAAACATGAGTGGAATGATTTATACTGATTTGGAGTCTGCTAGAAAAGCTATACTACATGGTTCTGGTGTTAATGTACCTTTCTATCCAAAGAAACTTCAGATAATGCATTCTGAATGAAGTAGTATGTCAGATGTTTCTTGTAAACATCCTGATTGGGCAGGTGCACAAGACACATCCCAACATTTTGTACAATTTGAGCCAAGCCATTTGGTCAGAGAGTTGAATCTTTCAACTCCACAACTCCCACTTCAAAGGCTCTAAGAAAAGAACTTACTCACTTCAGGAACACATGTAACATTTTATAAGCACAGTGATCATTTTGCCATAACCACACCATGATCAATAATGCTAGTTTCAATGTGGGCATCATAAAATTCTTCAGGTCTATTTATTGGACATTAGATCTAATATATTTCCATTATGAGTGGGGTTCTGGGCCATATGTTCTAGGCAGTTTTCAGGGAAGCATTTGATAATGTTTCACAGGATGTCTTATTTTATCAATTGATTGTTGGTTGATTAAAGTCTCTACTGAAGATTTCAGTATGACTGGAGAACTTCAGTACAAGTTAACTGAGGTTTTCTCTAAAGTTTTCAATAACATCAGGTGGTGAGTCTGGTTGGTGATAGAAGGATCCAGTTACATGTTACACCCACCCTTGATACCAAGTCTTGCCCAAACAGTCTTGCAAACAGCTTCAATTTTTATCTCTATGGATCTGAATTTCCTGTCTACTGCAATAAATACACCATCTCCATGTCTCATTAGTCTATCCTTTTTCCCAAAAATCTCAATGCTATCAACTTAAAGTTTTAACCAGCTTTCTGTACCTAGGATCATGTGAGCATCACTGCTTTTCAGGAGTGCTTCAAACACTGGTAATTTGTTGTGAATGCTTCAGCACTTAACTATTAGTATATTTGTACTCTTGCCAGTGGGGAGCACCTTTTGAATCTTACACTAATAGCTCTGGGTCCTTTACAACTGTAATTGCCTAGACTGGATGGAGAGCCATCTAATTTGAAAAACCTTGTGTGCACCATGCACAGTCAGCTGCCTGGTAGCAGCCTCTGATGTGTAGTGAACAGCTGACCTATAGGAAGATCCTACAATTCTCAACCCTATGATGCAAAGCTTGGAATGTGCTGCCTAGATTGCCACATAACCTTCAAAGTCTATGGTTCAATCCTTCCACTTGACTGAGAAAGGGGGAACAATGGTCACTTCTACAGACAATGCTGCAAATTGTGAGCTTTGTTGAAACTCCATGCACATGGCCGATCTTCTCAATTTTCTCTTGCAGTCACTGTAATGATTCAAGTATGACTTCAGAGTACAGATGACAGGCATTGTTTTTCGTCTAAAATGGGCCACAATCTGAAGTTGGATCCACTCTGTTCGCTCAACAGCTGGTGCAAAGCTGTTGAATGAGGCTGCTGGGCCCATACTCTGAGTCCACATGGTGTTCATTCCTGTCCCTTGCTGTCATTTCCCTAAAGAGTACAGTTATTCACTATACATTTGAACTGCTGATGATTAATAGATCAAATCCTCTTGAGTTTGTCTCCTGTTGAGACAGGACAAATCAAGTTCCCCAGCAGGTGAAATGAGTACCAATGACAGAGTTTCAATTTCAGGGAGAGACAGCCCTTCAAACCTATTAGTTAGGGGTCAGCATAACACCCTGAGTTCTCCCTGATCCCCGCTTAGCGTGTACAGGGCACCTATACCTTTCACTGGCTTGCCACTTGTAGTCAAATGGATTAGTAATGGTGGATCCAGGATCCACAGATGAGGAAAGTACTTGAGGTATGTTTGGTACCTGGGAAGCTCTCTCAAGACAGAGATTCACAGCAGCTCCTCAAGGGGCCCACTATTAGCTTTTATTTCCAAATTTGACTGTACTTGTATCTGTAATTTTTTTTTTGACTTATCACTATGTTAATGTCTGCAGACGAAAATGTAAATTTACCATAAGACGATGAATTGAAGAGGACTATATAATGGTTCGAATCCACTCAGATAGCAATGAAACTTGAGAGTTGAGATAATCCCTTATTATTCATAGGTAAGTTAACAATCAAAATATACATCTTTGCCATTTATATGGCTTGTGCGACCATGAGCTAAGGACAGCTGTCCGACCAACAGCCTATTCACCACTGCCAAATCTCTCGCTCGTTGTGGCGAGTGTACCATTAGGTGTCTTTGGAAGGGTGGCCCACAAACCACTATCCCTCATGTACAGATACCTCCAGAGAGGGGAGCACTGTCCAGAGACTCAGGCCAATGTAACAACCAAACATACCAGCTGCCAAAGAAATATTAATTTCTTTCCAGAATAATACAAGTAACACAAGTCCTGCTAAATCACAGAAAATAACACAAGTAAATACACACAACATTGCACCCTTCAACCAGGTATTCTCTCCATAGAGTTTGCAACTGGTATCTGGAAATCACAATCAAATAAACAAATATACATTTAAACATAAAAATAATGAAGTACACAGAGCCTGCTGCAAGGTACGTACATGACAAAAGGAGAAAACACACAAATAAAAAACATGAATACACTGATCACTTTTGTATCACATCATTTGGTGAAGGACAAAGCTTGCAGATTACTCCTCCTGCACAGGCCATGAAGGCCCAAAGGTACTGACTGGCTGTCGTGTCATCCTCAGCCCATGGGCATCACTGGATGCGGATATGGAGGGGCATGTGGTCAGCACACCGCTCTGCCAGCCGTATGTCAGTTTCCAAGACCAGAGCCACTACTTCTCAATCAAGTAGCTCCTCAGTTTGCGTCACAAGGACTGAGTGCACACCGCTTGCCAACAGCACTCGGCAGACCAGATTGTCACCCATCCAAGTGCTAGCCCAGCCCGACAGTGCTTAACTTCGGTGATCTGACGGGAACCAGTGTTACCAATGCGGTACGGCCGTTGGCCTAAGCCATGCAGATTGGTCTCTTGAAAACCCTTGCAGTGTGCGAATAGTGGCCAATTGCACTATTCCATCACACCCAGGGTGGACTTCTTCAATCATGGCCGGCTTCCAACATACGGTTGACAGATCATCTTCTCTTACTATGACCAATGCACCAGATTGCACATTCTGACTTGAGACAGGCCACTTGGCCCACTGCTGCAGATAATGCAGGTACTCAGATGACCAGCACCACCAAAAGATCTGGAAGCCTTGCTGCAGTAGTTCCCACCTTGTGAGGAAGATGAGGTTGGCTGTACTGAGATCTGGCTGAGGGATGCTTGTCATTACGGTTCCAATCAGGAGATGACATGGAGTGTGGTCTTGGGGATCAGTAGGATCGCAAAACAGTGGCATGAGAGGATGAGAGTTCTACATCTACATGATTACTCTGCTATTCACGATTGAGTGTCTGGTAGAGGGTTCAATGAAACACCTTCAAGCTTCCTCAACTGTTCCATTGTTGAACTATGTGTGGGAAAAATGAGCACTTAAATTTTTTAGTGTGAGCCCTGATTTCTCTTATTTTATCATGATGATCATTTCTCCCTATTTAGGTCAGTGCCAACAGAATGTTTTTGCAATCGGAATAGAAAACTGCTGACAAATTTTATGAGAAGATCCTGTCCCAACGAAAAACGCCTTTGTTTTAATGATTGCCACTCCAATTCATGTATCATGTCTGTGGCACTATCTCCTCTATTTTGTGATAACACAAAACAAACCACCCTTCTTTGAACTTTTTCGATGTCATCCGTCAGTCCCACCTGATGTGGATCCCACACTGCAGAGCAATACTCTAGAATAGGGTAGACAAGTGTGGTGTAAGCAGTCACTTTAGTAGATCTGTTGCACCTTCTAAGTGTTCTGCCAATGAATCACTGTCATTGATTTCTCTACCCACAACATTATCTATGTGATTGTTCCAATTTAGGTTACTTATAATTGTAATCCTTAAGTATTTAGTTGAATTTACAGCCTTCAGAAGTGTGTGACTTATTGCATAATCAAAATTTAGCGGATTTCTTTTAGTACTCATGTGAGTAACTTCACACTTTTCTTTATTCAGGGTCAATTGCCATTTTTTGTGCCACACAGATAGCTTATGTAAATCATTTTGCAATTTGTTTTGGTCATCCAATGACTTTAAAAGATGGTAAATGACAGCATCATCTGCAAATAATATAAGAGGGCTACTCAGATTGTCTCCAATGTTGTTAATGTAGATCAGGAATAATAGAGGGTCTACAACAGTTCCTTGGGGAACACTGGATATTACTTCTGTTTTACTTGATGACTTTCCATCTATTACTATGAACTGTGACCTTAATGACAGGAAATCATGAATCAAGTGGCCAAACTGAGTTCAAGCAAGCCTCAATCTGGCAGGTCAAGGTTGTCAACTAACTCTTTTAATAAGCTTCAAGAGGAGTAAGATGTACATATAACTTTTTTACTCATCTTCTTTTCTCATAGTTGGTTCCAGTACATCACATCTAGGGGTTGATTCTTGAAGCTAAAATTTTTGTCAACTTAGGTTCCAAATGACATGATAACTATTGAAGAGTTGTCTGTTTATATCTTGATTTTTATTTTTTCACATTTTTCAATATCACACCATCTTACAATCTCCACTTTTAAATCATAAATTACATTTGTACTGCCAAAATTAAAATCATGTCCAATCACATCATAGGCATGTCCACTACTAACTCATTCTGTGATACTAACAATATTCCAAAGAGTTTACAAACTTCCCTGACAAAAGAAGAATCTTCACCAAGTTATATCATTATTTTATAAATTACTCCAGAAATAAATTTAATAATTAGCATCGGAATGTGCAATTAATAATATGAATTTTAAGTGTGTGGATATTTCATAATTTCAAATGTTTGTAAAGGAAGAGTAATTTTAACTGTACATATAGAGTTACTACACATTGATTCTAACAAAGTAATTTCTTTTTATACATTTTAGCATGAAATATAATACATTATGTACAAAATCGTAAGAAATTCCCTTAGAAAACAGCTGAGATAATATTAAACTATGCAAGATTGAAAAATAGTTTTGGTATCGATTACTTTTGCTGAATAAAGGTAATGTTAGAGGAGAGCACCTTTAAAATGAATAGTATTTAATAAAATTTGTAATTGTTAACTGTATAGATTCAATTTGTTATAACAATTTAAATGATGTGTGTTTGATGTTTGTAAAATGAATAGATAAAAAGGTTTTCTGTCCAATGTCCTGTGTATGATCTATGTACTGAAAAAGAAGTTTGTATGGACATAAAAATAAACAAAATGTGAGTCTTGCAAAGTGTTTTTCAAAAGTAGGAATATTTTAACATTATTGTAAATATAGGTTTAAAAAACTATTCAACTAATTTTAAAATACAAGAAGTATAATAGTCTAAATAGAGATTGCAGAATTACCACACTAGGAGAGGCTACAATTATCATCTGGAATGATACAACACAAAAGGTGCAGACACCATCCCCTTTTACATGAGGTTCAGATTTAATAACAAACTGCTAAAAAATTTAAAAAGCTCAAATGGAAGTTGCTTTGAAGTGGCTTTGTAAGAGTTTCTTATCAACAAATGTTTTTATAGTATTAAGGAATTCCTTTCAGATCAAAATACGGGTGGAGCTCCTCCATGCCCACACCGGCATGATGATCAACACAAAAGGTCTACTGCTATTTTTGGATATTAGTTAGTTTCCACTAAGAGAGGTCTCACAGGATGTGGGTACTGTGGTGTTTTTCATACTTCTGGTTGTAATTAACCATTAATATGCACTCGTCTGGAGATATATTGGGTCAAAAGTTGAATGAGGGGTAGTAGTTTGATGGGCAGAGGAAAAAAGTGCCAAGTCAAGAGCCAAGGGAAAAAAACCTCTACAACAGATGTAAGAGCAGTAGCACTCTTCTTGCTGCCTGTGACAGGTCATGCAATGCAACGGCTTTGTTAGTAGTGAGTATCATGCAGGTGCATACCTTTGCTGTTGTGGAGCAGTGTTACTCAGTGGCTGCTGCTGGGTACCAGTGTTGGCTTCTTGGTCAGCACCAGCATGCCTGTAACAGTTGATTTCATCATCATTTTGTGTTCGATAGACCATACATCAGATTCACAGTGGACGGTAGTATTTGCAGTTTGTCTGTGCATTTGTGTGTGAGCTTGTCAGCTTCCCTTCTGTAGCCTGTTGGTCATCTTCAATAGTAGCTAACCTATCTTGCCAATGTCTTCCTTTCAGAGGAGCAGAATACATTCATTTATACTTTCATATGTACCAGTATTCAAGCTATATAATTTTTACATTTGTTGACTATAACTGTTTGCACAAAGTTATGAGAGGATGTGGAAAATACATCCACAACACATTCGTTTATTATGGAGAATAAATAATAAATAAATCACTTATACTATCCTTAATGTAAACAGGTGTGACCTGTACTGTCTTCAAACTACTGAGCATGGTTTTTGTTTGAGGGATCTATAGTAGGTTATAGCTTAGAGAGGGGCTAATTCAGCTGCAGATTAGTATAGAATTTGATACAAATTCCATCAGATACTGGAGCTTTGCTCAATTGTAGTGATTTCAGCTGTTTTTGACATCACTAACACTTATTTCGCTCATCTTTGTTTGAGGATTAAATTGATGGACTTCTCCTGGGTTTTTCTATGTAAACAAACATTCAAAAATGAGGTTAGGTATGTCTGCTATTGCTTTTCTACCCTCAATTTCAGTTCCTGTCACATACACGAGGGACTGGACACTAACTCTGCTGCCACCAACAGCCTTTATATCCAACCAGAATGTTTTTGTATTTTGTGAAAGGTCACTTGACAAAATTCTGCTACAATAGTCACTGTAGACTTCACACATTGCACAATTCTCTCATAAGAGCCAAATACATTTCATTCAATATCTCTCTGTCTATTGCCCCATGATTTGCTTCACACTTATTATGCACTCATCTCTCTTTCCTTAGAAGTTTTTTTACAGTGACATGGGAGTCCCTCAAATTATGAACTGTTCTACAGGGTACATGTCCATCCAGTGCATGGTCATCTATTTTTTTAAACTTCAGTCACGGTTCCTCTACAATCCATGTACTGCGCTAAAAGTTTCTATTTCCTCATTGACATATGGCACCATTGCTTTTCTTTATTTAGTTTTCTGAACATATGCAGGGTGTCCTTTTTAACTAAAGACACTGAAGTATCTCAATAGCTACACATCAGATAAAAAAAGTTATAATTCAAATTTGTTTGTCTCAGAGGGGGGACTCCAATGATACCACACTCAATCCACCACCCCACCTCATATGTGGGTGAGGGGGCAACCTTGAAATGAGTCATGTGAGATGATGGTTAGGTGACAGTGTGAGTTGATGCTTCTCCTCATATGACATATCAGCATTTTGTAGCTTGCCTCCAACCCATAGCAGTCTCATGTCATTGAGGATAGGATGCAGTGATTTGAACTAGCTCTTTTTATCCACTAGCTTTATGGTCTTCAGCTGGTAGATTTGCATTGTGAATGTATCTGCTTGTGCTATCCTGACATACTGTAGTAAAACATCCTGCAGTTCATTGTGAGAAAATCCAGCAGTTACTATCATTTCCTTTGCAGGCTTGCAGTTATTAATAAATCTATGACAGTATGCCATTATCCACTGTAATCGTGACAACTTTGAGAATTGACAGATGATACTGTCTTGGATTGCTCTGGTGATGTGACAGAGGACTTTAGCCCTTTCTTCTGGAGGCTCATGGGTTGCAGAATAACTACAGGTGTCTATCACAGGCCATGAGGTGATGTATTCCTTAAACCAGGCTGGTCCTTCCCACCAGAGGCCGTTTCCTTGCAGGTCTGCAGGAGACACTCCTCATGAATTAAAATCAGCTGGGTTTTCCATTGTAGATACATGGTTCTATACTGTAGCTGTGTATATTCTTGTATCTCAGAGATGTGGTTCCCCACGAATATCTTCCACTGCATGGGTGGAGTTGCAAGCCATGCCAGTATGATGGATGAGTCAGTCCACAAGTAATTTCATTCTATGTCTGTACCCAGTGAGTCAACAACATGCTGTAGTAGTCATGACAACAAGAGAGGTCCACAGAGTTCCAGGAGAGGTAAGGACAACCTTCTCAATGGAGATACTCATGTTTTGGAACTTAATAATTTGACACTTGTGATTCCATGATGACAAGCTAATCATACATATATGCAACAGCCATAGGCCTTCTCTGAAGTTTTGCAGAATCCATGCAGTTAAATTCTGACAAGTTTTCCTTCTGTAATGATTCTACAATCAACACAAAATTTATCTTTCATGTGAACCTCTCTGTATAGTGTCTGCCTCATGCAATTCAACTCTTGAGGCAAGGGCTCATCCCATGTTAACTGAAGCTGCCACAGTCATTGCAAAAAGATTTTTAATGTGGTAATAATGGGACTAATAAATCCCAGAGGATCAAAACATGGATGACGTGACAGCCAGTACACTGCATTTTGTGAAGCTGTAGACCTTATGGGCTGGGTTGAGATTATTCACAATTTGGAACCGATCAGCAGCTGGATGCCAGAGCAAACCTAAAGTTTTAATATCCTCATTGTTATCAAGATGTAAGGGTACTTGTGTCTCTCTTAACTCTGAGGGGATATTTTTGAGGAATTCCACACTGTTACTGGACCACTTCTGTAATGAGAAACCACCATTCTTCAGAAGCTTCATGAGATCTTGCTGAACTTTGATTGCAGTCTCTACTGTATTGCAACCTGAGATACAATTGTCCACATAAAAGCCATTAGCAAGAATGTTTGCTGCCTTGTTACATCTTCCTTCTTCATGAGATAATTGTAACAGACATCATACTGCAAGAAAAGATGCAAAGGCCAATCAATGTGTGACTGTCATTAACTGATATTCCTGCAGGGGTGCTGATCTGTCACTCCTCCACAGTATTTGTTGGTAGGCACGATCTTCTTCCACTATCTGAACTAATTGGTATATCTTCTCTTTGTCAGCTGTGAAGGCAATGATTGCATGCAGAAGCATAATATTATGCAGCACAAATGCTGTTGAATCATTGGTGCGGCCATCAACAAACTGTTTAGTGACAAATTAGAGCTCATTTTGGGTGAACAATCAAAAACTACCTGTGTTGTGGTAGTCGAGCAGGCTTCCTTAATAACTACATGGTGTGGCATGTAGTATGTAATAGCAGCAGGTGTAGCTACTGGTTCTATGTGTCCTATGACTTCATATTATCTCATAAATGTTGTGTATCTTTCTTTAAGCTTCGGGTGTCTTGCCAGTTTCTGTTCAATCTGAGAGAAGCATTCTGCTGCAGTTTTAAAAGATTCACCTAATTTACTTGGCTCTTCATGAAATGGAAGATGGACAATGAATCTGCCTGTGGAATCTTTCATTGTGTTTTGCATGAAGTGTGCTTCACATTGTTCCTCTTCTTTCATAATTACATCATGATTTAATTCTTCTTCCTCCCAGAATTTCCTCAAGAGTGTTTGAACATCAGTGTTTGTTTTTACGGAGCATGACATTACTGGCCACCATTATGAACTGTTGTGCTCTACCATTTAATACTGAGCAGATGTGACCCAACCTAGTTATTTTTCTTGAAGCACAGGATGATCAGTTGCTATGGAGATACACCTTGATTTGTGAATGTATGGACAAAATTCTGGTCCTAGCAACATGTCAATCTTTCCAGGTGATCAAAACTCTGGATCAGCGAGTTGTACATTTTTCAAGTTCCATGTACTGCAATCAATTATTTGTTCAGCAAAGGTGTCAGTTATCTTTGACAAAACTAAGCATTTGACAGATGACATAAAGTTGCCTACACAGGAGCCGACTAGTAAAGAGACATGGTGCTTTGCTTCTAAGTGGGTTGCATGAATTCCTGGAATTAGTACTCTGCTGTGCCACCTTTGAAGTCTGAGGTGTTGTGCACGTGTTTCTGATATGAAGCATGACTGCAACCCAGAACCTAATAGAGCATGACAAGTCTGCCATTTTCCATTGATATCTTCCAACCTTATTCTCACTGTCGCAAGGAGTACTCATTTGCCTGGACTGATCTTCAGTGAACAATAGCTTGATGTACCTGACTGATTTTTGCCATTGTGTTCATGTTGCATGTCCTCTGTACACTCCTACCTTGGTGCATCTTGTGTCCATTGTGATTCTGCACATAATAATGTGTGGTGTTGTTTACCACAGGTATGACAGGTAATGGAGAAGTTGTATTAAGAGGCCTTGTGATCATTCTTCAGAAAGTTGTAGCACAAGTTGTTGTGCATCTTAGCAGCCTATATTCACTACATGTGGCTTTCCTGAATTTTCTGTATTTGTGCAGGTTGTGAGGCTGGTAGCACATGACACATACAGTACTTGCAGCAACGTATATCTGTTATGAATACCCAAACTGCTTGGTCCTGGGCACACTCTGATGTTTATTAACAATTGTGCTGTGGCATTGTGGTGCTGTAGTCTTAGCTCTTTCTAAAGATTTACTTTTAATCTTGAGAAAGCCACAAGTTTCTTTAAATGTTGGAAAGCTACCTGAATGCAGACTGGCTTCAAGCTTGGTTCTTATAAAATGTTCAGCCCTTTTGATAAGGAGCTGTGATATAATCATGTGTTTGCATAGAGACATCTAGCTGTAATGCCATCAGTGCATACAGATTGCATAAGTCCCATTCAGTAGTGCATGAAGTTCACTTGCACATCCTCTCTGTGGGACACCACCTTGAAGTATCACTGTCCGTGCATGTGGGGAGGCTTGTGTGTTCACGTGGAGCTGAGCACTATGCTGGCTATGGGTACCTATGGTCAGTAAGGTCTTGGCTGATGGACCAGACTTTGTGTGTCCCACAATGACCTGTCATCCCACATCCACTCCTTGTCCTATCCCAACTCCTCAATATCCAACCCAAGGTGTGATGTGATTCATGCCATGGGGTGTGTGGCACATGGGAAGATGTGTTGTGAATGGAGCCTCAGGGATACTGGGCGACCTCCCTGAGTAATTAGCCTTGCACCGCATGAGGTTTCTGGGGTGTGGACCGATTAGATCCCCAACTTTCATGTGACCACAATGGACATGAAAGAAAATAGCAATACTGAGGGGCAATTTAAGGCCTCATACATCCAAACACTGGGAATGGAACCAATGGAAAACATCCCCTCAGCTGAGCTGAACAGGGGGACGGACTTGCTCAAGAAGTGGGAATGGTTTCTAAGAAGTTGGACCAGATTAAGATCAAAGACTTGTCTGGAGCTCAGAGGAGGAAACTTATTAGAGAACAAAAGCTAAAGGAAGGAAAAGAGTGCCTTTCTAAACAAAAGTGCAGAGAACTAAAAGGGATTGAGTCCAAGACCTCCAAGAAAAGACTGCCCCAGCGTGAAGGGGGTGCACAAACCCCTTCTACATTGAGGGCAGGCAGTAAGAGAACAAGGGAGGAATCCAAGACTCCCACTTCTCAGGATAAGCATATCGAGTAAAAGACAAGGGAATAAATAGGAAAACAGACCTATAGTACTGCAGTCTTGGTTTTTAAGTTGACTGTTATCCAGCAAGGCTATCTACTGGTCAAGATCACCTTGCACTAGGAGTAGCTCGTGCATAGAAGATTGGGAGCTCTTTGAGAAGATTGGGAGAGGATGATGGTCCAGGACTGAAATTCAGGAGAGTCTATCTGGATGATGGTGCTCTTATCTTTGTCTGTGAGGGAGTAGGTACAGTGTACTGGCTTAAGGAAAAGGTGCCCCTAATATCACTGTAGCAGTATGCGAAGCTGCTGGTAAAGACAGTGGCTGAGCTCTTCAAGACTGCAAAGATATTAATCTGGTTACCAAAACTCCTTAAGAATACCTCTCCAGAGACTCTTTTTGAGCAAATATGATCTCAAAACCTGAAAGTCTCAACAGAGGATTGGAAGGTAACCAACCGGAAGGTTGCACCAAATGGCCAAACCCTTGTGGTGGAAGTCAGAGAGAAGTCCCTGAAGACAATGCTGGAACAGGACCTGAGACTATTCTTGAGGTTCTCACAGGTTACCGTCAGGTGATCAAAGACATCAGAAGTGACACTGGCGGCAAGACGGAGACTGAATGTACTGCAGATAAATCTGCAACACAGTAAAGGGGCCACTGCTGCCCTGAATCATCTTCTGGGAAGACAAGAAGTGGACATGACCCTGATACAGGAACCCTATTTATATAAAGGGGTAGTGTATCAAGCCTCAGCAGCACTGGACATAAACTGGTTTATACTAGAAATATAACAAACTCCAGAATGTGCATTCATGTAAAAAATAGAATTCTCTTCATGCCATTGGAGGACTTTTGTTCTAGGGACTTATTGACCATCAGGATGTGGCAATGCGAGGAATGTATCATGAGGGAATTTGTAATGGCATCGGCATACCTTCCTTACAAGGACAGTGCTCCTCCTTCTCAGGAGATGAGGAGACTGACAGAAGCCTGTGCACAACAGGGAGACCAACTATTGGTTGGACGAGATGTTAATGCCCACAACTTAGTGTGGAGCAGCACTGACACCAACAGTAGAGGTGAGAACCTTCTAGAATTTCTTCTTGCTAGTAACTTAGAGGTCCTCAATAGGGGCGAGGAACCTACATTTAGGAATATAAGAAGGGAAGAGGTAATTGACATAAACTTCAATTCCACATTGACGGGCCGTTATGTCAAACAATGGCATGTGGCTTTAGAGCCATCTTCATCAGACCACATGTATATTAAGTTCCAGGTTGAAATGGGCATTAGACAGACCATGTCCTATAGGAATCCCAGGAAAATGGACTGGAAGGTGTATAGGAGGGACCTCCACTCAAACCTATCAGAAGTCAGTACTCTGATAAGGAATGCAGTAGAGTTTCAGGAGGTAAGGAGGTAGCAGAGGCCATCATACCATGATAATGTTGGTGGAACAACAACCTGGAATCACAGAGGAAACAGGTACAAAGGCTGTTTAACCTTGTGAGAAGGAAAGAAGAACAGCCAGAATATTGGGAGGTCCTTGTCAAATACAATCCTGCAATTAAGCAAGCAAAGCAGGCATCCTGGAAGGTATTCTCGAGATGGTAGAGGGTATGGCTATTCAGGCCAGACTTCACAAAATCCTCACTATGATACCAACGTACCAAGGAGGAACTATAAGGAAAGAGGATGGGGAGTACACAAGGACACCACATGAAATGCTGGAACTACTCCTCAAGACATATTTTCCTCAATGTACTCTGACAGAAAACATATACCAGGACGAGATCCCTGAGAGATATTGGTTTTCAGGTATTCGAAGGGAGAACTGGGAATCTGCCGGAGAATGTGTCAACCGTAGTTAAATCCAATGGGCTGTGGAAACATTCCAACCATTCAAGTCACCTGACCCAGATGGAATTTTTCCAGCGCTCTTGCGAAAAGCAGCAGTGAAATTAATTATTCCTATGCAAGTTATTTAGGGTTAGTATAGCAGCAGGAATCATTCCTAACGTCTGGAGGGCTGTGAAGGTTGTCTTCATTCCAAAGCCAGTGCAAATTGATCATGCCAAGGCCAAGGATATGAGACCAATCAGTCTGTCCTTCTTTCTTCCTAAAACATTAGAAAAACTAGTCACTGTGCATGTTAGGGAGAGGAGATTAACTAAGGTCCCTCTGCACATAAACCAACATGCATACCATCCAGGACAATCATGTGAAACTACTCTCCACCATGTAAATCTTCATGCTTTCCCGGCGATCTGTTGACATCTTGGATATTCGGGAATCCAGCCCGATGATCGCATCATTCTCGCATGATATTTCAACAGCGTGCCTCGCTGTCTTCTTCACGTGCTACATGACTCTGGTCCTTGGGTCGATCAAGTCCAGTATTTATGCCTGGAAGGAGCTGGCCATTCCCTAATCGGTCTGCACTGAGTCAAGTGTTCCATCTGTGGTCCGCACCCACCAGACTCATCTTCAATGGACCCCTCCAGTCGCAGATGTTCCGACTGCCATCCACACCCGTTTTGGCCGTCCTCAACGGTTGTGGTCGTCATCTGAGGTGTGTCAGACCCGATATGAGATGTTGGGTACTCCGTCTCATGACTGTTACTATGATTTCCACTTCTGTTTCGTGCTGGGCGCTCCATAATCGGTCCGTGCCACGTCGTGTGTTCTGTCTGTGGTCCGCGCCCGCCAGACGCGGCTACATTGGCCCTCTCTGGTCACCGGTGTCTTGACCGCCGTCTGTGCCCGGCCTGGCCATCTTCTGAAGTCAAGTTCATGATCTGGGGTATGTCAAATCTGGTCTCTAATGTCCAACACCTTGTCTCACAGCTGTTCTTTCGGTCTCCACTTCTATTTCTTGTAGAATCCCGGAGTGTCCTGTGTTGAGTTTTCACAAGCTCAAGCTCTGGTTTCCAGGCAGTGCTGATTTGGTACCCTGAGTCACGGTTGATTAGATTGTCTGTGACCTTAATCTCAATGGTTTCTTTAATGACACTGCCCCAAAATCTTGAGGTCTGTGTCACAAACTTGGTGTCATTGTAATCCATTGAATGACCAAGTTCCAGAAAATGCTCTGCTATGGCTAATTTAGTTGCCTGTCTGAGTCTGGTATGTCCCTGGTGTCCTTTACACCTGATGTCCACAGTTCTGATGGTCTGGCCAATGTATGACATCCCACACTGCCATCGTATGTTGTAAATACTTTGCTTGCATAGTTCCAGGTCATCTTTTACATTCCCCAGCATAGCCCCAATTTTGGTGGGTGGGCAAAATATGCTCTTGATGTCATATTTCTGGAGAATCCTGCTGATTTTGGCAGAAATAGGTTCGGCGTATGGCAGGAATGCCAGTTTATTTGCCTCTTCTGTTTCTTCTTCTCGATCCTTTGGCTGATTGGCAGGTTGAAGTGCCTTCTGGATATCTCTAGAGGAGTACCCATTCCTGCTGAACACTGATCGTAAGTGTTCTGTTTCTGTGGCCAAACTATCAGGATCTGACAGAGTTTGTGCTCTGTGGACCAGTTTTTTGAGCACTCCATTATTCTGTGCTGGATGGTGGCAACTGCTGGCTTGTAGGTATAAGTCAGTGTGCATAGGTTTGCAGTACACACTGTCCAAACGTGCCATCTGCCTTTCTCTTCACTAGAACATCCAATAACAGAAGTAGTCAATCCTTCTCCATATCCATTGTGAACTGAATGTTCAGATGGCAAGAGTTCAGATGTAGCAGGAATTCATCTAACTTCTCCTTACCATGGGGCCAACTGACAAAGGTATCATCCACATATCTTTTGCTTCCTTCACTGCTTGCTCAATATACAGGTTGAATAACATTGGGGAGAGGCTACAATCCTGTCTCACTCCCTTACCAACCACTGCTTCCCTTTCATGCCTCTCGACTCTTAGAACTGCCATCTGGTTTCTGTACAAATTGTAAATAGCCTTTCGCTCTCTGTATTTTGCCCTGCCACCTTCAGAATTTGAAAGAGAATATTCCAGTCAACATTGTCAAAAGCTTTCTCTAAGTCTACAAATGCTAGAAATGTAGGTTTTGCCTTTTCTTAATCTAGCTTCTAAGATAAGCCATTGGGTCAGTATTGCCTCACGTGTTCCAACATTTCTATGGAATCCAAACTGATCTTTCCCGAGGTCAGCTTCTACTAGTTTTTCCATTTGTCAGTAAAGAGTTCGCATTTGTATTTTGCAGCCATGTCTTATTAAGCTGATAGTTGGGTAATTTTCACATCTGTCAACACCTGCTTTCTTTGGGATTGGAATTATTATATTCTTCTTGAAGTCTGAGGGTATTTCGCCTGTCTCATACATTTTGATCACCAGATGGTAGAGTTTTGTCAGGACTAGCTCTCCCAAGGCTGTCAGTAGTTCTAATGGAATGTTGTCTACTCCCAGGGCCTTGTTTTGACTTAGGTCTTTCAGTGCTCTGTCAAACTCTTCACACAGTATCATATCTCCCATTTCATCTTCATCTACATCCTCTTCCATTTCCATAATATTTCCCTCAAGTACATGGCCCTTATATAGACCCTCTATGTACTCCTTCCACCTTTCTGCTTTCCCTTCTTTGCTTAGAGCTGGGTTTCCATCTGAGCTCTTCATATTCATGCAAGTGGTTCTCTTTTCTCCAAAGGTCTCTTTAATTTTCCTGTAGGCAGTATCTATCTTACCCCTAGTAAGATAAGCCTCTACATTCTACATTTGTCCTCTAGCCATCCGTGCTTAGCCATTTTGCACTTCCTGTCGATCTCATTTTTGAGACTTTTGTATTCCTTTTTGTCTGCTTCATTTACTGCATTTTCATATTTTCTCCTTTCATCAATTAAATTCAATATTTCTTCTGTTACCCAAGGATTTCTACTAGCCCTCGTCTTTTTACCTACTTGATCCTCTGCTGCCTTCACTACTTCATCCCTCAAAGCTACCCATTCTTCTTCTACTGTATTTCTTTCCCCCATTCTTGTCCTTGTCCATTTCCTTTTTAAAATTTTCTAACCTATCTGCCCAATTAAGGGATCTGACATTCCACGATCCGATCCGTAGAACACCAGTTTTCTTTCTCCTGATAACGACGTCTTCTCGAGTAGTCCCCACCTGGAGATCTGAATGGGGGATTATTTTACGTCCGGAATATTTTACCCAAGAGGACGTCATCATCATTTAACCACACAGTAAAGCAGCATGCCCTCGGAAAAAATGACAACTGTAGTTTCCTCTTGCTTTCAGCTGTTCGCAGTACCAGCACAGCAAGGCCGTTTTGGTTAGTGTTACAAGGCCAGATCAGTCAATCATCCAGGCGCTTGCCCCTGCAACTACTGAAAAGGCTGCTGCCCCTCTTCGGGAACCACACGTTTGTCAGGCCTCTCAACAGATACCCCTCCGTTGTGGTTGCACCTACGGTACGGCTATCTGTATCACCGAGACACCCAAGCCTTCCCACCAATGGCAAGGTCTATGGTTCATGTTCAGTTATAATGAGTGGAGATTACAGGAAATAGGATATCCAGACCAACTACTTAACTTTCAGATGCATCGTCTTGATGCTGCAGCCTGTGCCTCTCTGTTGCTCTGTCAACACTCGTCATTGCCATTCCACCAATGGATGGCTGTTGCTGCACATTATTTCATCGAATCCATCACAATCTGGCCCAGAGGACCAAAATTTTTAGCGTCTGCAGATGAAAACATAAATGTACCGGAGGACCATCAATTGAAGAGTACTGTATAAAGGTCTGAACCCTTTCAGATTGTAGTGAAATACCAGAGTTGAAATAATCACTTACTATTCATAAGTAAGTTAACAATCAAAATTTACATCTTTGCCATTCACATGGGGTACTTGGCCATGAGGAAAGTTCAGCCGCCTGACCGACAACCCATTCCCCAGTGCCAAATCTCTCCGTCACCATGGCGAGTGTACCTTTCGGTGCCCTTGGAGGGGTGACCCGTTGACCACCACCCCTCATGTACAAATACCTCCAGACAGAGCAGCACTGTAAAGAGACTCAGTCAAATGTAACAACCGAACACACTATTTGCTTTTTCACTTAATAGAACAGAGAAAGCTCTCAATGTCACTTCCAAGTTTGAAATCCTTTCTTTTTCAAGGTTAACCACTGTCTGATCTATGTGTGATAGTCTACCCCACTGCTTCACTAGCCTTCTGTACCACTTTTCCTTCTGCGATATTCCTATTAAAACATTTCATAACTGAAATGATTTCAGTGCCTTTCTAAACTGAAATTATTTCAGTGACTCTTTAGTAATAATAATGCTAATTTAGCACTTCTTCATATAATTTTTTGAAAAGAAATTTGAAAATTAACTTAACTTTTAAATTGAACCTTGATTATGAAACTTCATTGCCCTCACAAGAGGGGTTTTTTTAAGTGCTCAAATTGAATTGCTGATTTTCTAGTCATTGTTATATAGTTTTCTTAATTGTTTTCCAATTTCAGTATTGACATTGTTTACAAACGATTGCAGTGTTTATTGTGAGTGCACTGTATCTGCACAAAATCTGATGTCTAAATAACCTAACAAGACATCTGTGTACTCAACAGTCACAATAACAAATGAGTTACTAAAGCTCCTACTTTTAACATTTTTCTAAACAAAAGTGAATTACAATGAATCTGGACATACAGGATGGTTTTTTCTTCCCATATTGTGCAGGTAGTAGTAGGGACCAAATCAGAAAAAGTAGTCTTAAATGGATACCTTAAGAACAAAGAGATTTATCTCACAGTAATGAAAATTAACACTTGCTCATAGCTCTTAAGGCATGCATTAAAGGGCTTTTACTTAATGGACATTTTTTACTTGTTTTGGTCCATACTATCATCTCTCGGTATATAGAATATTTTTGTTTAACAACCTGTATTTCAAAACTAGCATTTATATGGAACAGAGGTACAGTTTCATTTTTTTAAAATTAAATCCTCATTTGTAATCAAAAGTTTTAGAAATTTTGTGTTTATTTACCTTATTATTTTCAAGTATAATTCTTTAAATAAAATTTGTTCACCAACACAAATTTCACTCTCAGGATAAGGAGATAGATAATTAAGAGTTAAACAATAAAATATTCTTTGGTATTTTTCAAATAACATTTTAACTAATTCAAAGTATGACATGTTTTTAATTTTATGTTTAGAAGAATGTATAAAAGAAAATCCAAAACTTATTGCACCATCACATACAATTTTTCTTTTTTAATTTATTTATTTATTCAAAAAGTGATGGTAGGAGTGCTTGAATGCAATGATTTTCACAGACTGCAGAAAATCATAACCGAAAGGATTGCTCACATTAGCTGTTGACAAGTTCGGGTGAAGTTATTTCATTATTAGCCCAAAATTATTGCGTAATTCAGTTATAAATATGTATCACAAACTACTAATCCAAAACTTTGCATATGGTAGAATTTTTATTTGTCATCATGCTCTTCATATTTGAAATTTAGTCTTCACTAATGCTACAAACTGCACAATATAACATAAAATGACTCAATTTACATAATTATGACTGAATATACAAGTGATCAATGGAACATAAAAGCATCTACCATTTTGTTTGGGGTACTGTATAATGTTGGAGCTCATAGTATGTCCTAAGATTCTATAACAGGCAGCTGTCTATGAGGCTAGATAGTAGTTATGTGGATTTTAGGTTACAGGGCAGACATGCATGATGAAAAAGCTTCTGAACTATTTGTTCCAAATACTTTTCAGAGGAAGAATTTAGTATTATTTCATAGGATGACATGCCATGTGTAACACGTACAGAACTGTAATCATTTCACTTGATTGTCGGATGATTAAAGTAGCCTCCAATAATGACACACTGATTGGTTAACATACCTATTAGCAGCTGAGGGTTTCACTAAAATTTCTGGTTACATTATAAAGCTGCCCTGGTTCTCAATACAAGAGGTTTATGCCAGATATCCATGCAGTGAGATGACAAAAGTCAAGGGCTAGTGATGTGCACATATACAGATGGGGTAGTATTGCATACACAAGGTATAAATGGACAAAGCATTGGGGAGCTGTCATTTATACTCAGATGTTTTCATGTGAAAAGTTTTCTGTTATGATTATGGTCATGCAATGGGAATTAACAGACTCTGAACACAGAATGGGACATCCCATTTTGGATATTTTTAGAGAATTCAGTGTTGAGATCGACAGTGCCAAGAGCACATTGAGAATACCAAATTTCATGCAATGGGAGTTAACAGACTCTGAACACAGAATGGGACATCCCATTTTGGATATTTTTAGAGAATTCAGTGTTCTGAGATCGACAGTGCCAAGAGCACATTGAGAATACCAAATTTCATGCAATGGGAATTAACAGACTCTGAACACAGAATTGTAGTTGAAGCTAGACACATGGGACATCCCATTTTGGATGTTTTTAGAGAATTCAGTGTTCTGAGATCGACAGTGTCAAGAGCACATTGAGAAAACCAGATTTCAGGCATGACCTGTCACCATGGACAACACATTGTCCGACGGCCTTCAGTTAATGACCAAGAGCAGCATCATTTGTATAAGGTTGTCAGTGCTAATAGGCAAGCAACACAGCATGAAATAATCACAAGAATCAATGTGGGACATGTACCAAACATATTCATTGCATAGTGTGGAGAAATTTGGCATTAATGGCTATGACAGCAGATAACTGACACGAGTGCCTTTGCTAACAGTATGACATCACCTACAGCAACTCTTCTGGGCTCTTGACGATATTGATTGGACCCTAGACAACTGGGAAACCACAGCCCGGTCAGATGAGTCCCAGTTTCACTTGATAAGAACTGATGGTATGATTTGTTTTTAGTACAGACTCCACAGAGCCATGGACCCAGGTTGTCAACAAGGCACTGTGAAAGCTGGTGGTGGCCCCATAATGGTATGGACTGTGTTTACATGGAATGGACTGCATCCTCTGCTCCAAATGAATCAATCATTGACTGAAAACAGTTATGTCTGGCAACCTGAAGATGATTTGCTGCCATTCAATAATTGAATTTTTACTGATGACAATGTGTGGTGTAACCAGGCCACAACTGTTGGCAACTGGTTGAGGAACATTCTGGACAATTCAAGAAATGTTCTGGCCACACAGATCATCCAATATGAATTCCATCAAACATTTATTGGACCTAACTGAGAGGTTAGATCATGCACAAAATCCTGCACTGGCAACACTTTTACAATTAGGTATGGCTATAGAGGCAGTATGGCTCAATATTTCTGCAGAGGACTTCCCATGACTTGTTGAGTCCATGCCACACTGAGCTGCTGCGCTACACCAGGCAAAAGAATGCCCAACATGATATTAGGAGGTATTGTTTGACTTCTGTCATCTCAGGGTACTTACCCAGACAGTCCTACATGCAGCTTCAATTTCTGTCTAACTTGATTTAAGTTCATTATCTACTTCCATATCCCAGTAGCCTATACTTTTCATATAGGCCTATACTCAGATTTACCTGAAAAAATTAACTACTGTTAATTTAGGGCTCAGTCTGTTTCTATACCTAACATTGTATGAGCTCCATTGATTTAACTATTACACCACTGCCACTGAAATGCAAACATCCGGAGCTGTAGTAGTGAGTGTACTTATGTTTGAAGTTTCATGTAGTGACACCTTTTGGTGTGTTTGCCAGTGGAATAAAATTTACAGACTTTTGTAGCGTCCAGGATTTGACATGTTCTGGGTAGACATTGTATTGTTTTGCAGAGTGACAGATCCATAAAATTTCTGTATCTGTACATATTTCCACTTTCAAATCTACTGTTAGCAACTGATGCTGCAAATACAGCAACAAAGTTATGTATTATTTTTACTGTTCGGTATTAAATGTAGAATAAATTAATATCAGAATTCTCTGTCCCTGAACAGCATACATTTCTTGGTCCTGGAGCCACCAAAGTTGTAGTATTAAAAGGTCATTAATGAAATTTAGGGCAAGCTTTAATGTAGTGTATTAATAGAAACGTTTTGATTATATTTCTCTGAAACATACTTCTTATACATGCTGATATGGTTAGGGTTGCATTATGCCACTGAAATCTGTTGCTACGTTTATACATCACCACATGCATACCAACTGCAAAACAGCACACAGATTTACTTTATTAAAAATGAACATGACCTTTTCTCTCTAGTCTCAGAATATTACAAATACAGAGGGTTCACTCATTTGTTCTCATTTAATTATTTTTAATTAGCAGTTACATACATTACTTTCCAGAACCTTGGAATGTTTCTTTTATGAGAATCAAAAGTATCATTTGCAAATCAGATTACTCATGACAAAGTTACAGAGCTTAGCATTATTGCTTCAATAGATAGAACAAAGCGCAACACCAGTAAAACATTTTTTGACAAGGAAGAATTAACCTAATGTTTTATGTCTGCCTGCAGTGGCAAACATAAGTTGGAATTGGTAGCAGGATGTGACTGGGGTGTGACGCAAGATCTTATGGCCGAGAAAATATTGGTCTCAAAGTAAGCCGCCAGCAATCAGGAAGATTACTTATCTTTATTCTCCACACTGAAGCAGGCACCATCTATTGCTCTTGTAGCAAGTAGCTATGTAATTAAGTTCACAATACAATTCACAAATCCACACATCAATCCAAATCGTAACTAAGTTCTAAGCCCAAGGTTGTCATATAATATCTATACAATAACACTTCAATATTAACACAGCTAGCGAGCAAGAGCGAGTGGCTGTTGTGTCAGGTCTGTGCTCCCATTATATTTTGTGGCCATAGAGGGAGCTGCAGGCAAGAACTATTGAATGGCGTGACATCTTCAGCAGGAGATAATGCCATGAACCTCCGGCAGCCACGACATGAAGCTAAGGCTGACCACCACGCATGTGTGGCAGGGCTGAGTGATGGTAGGGCACGCATGATACGGTTAGGGCCGTGAACATAGCATTCCTCCCCCCTTTGTAGACCCACCATGATGTCGGAGACTGTGAGTTTCGGATGGCAGAGGGGGAAGTGTGGCTACTGTGCAGCGAGGGGGGGCCAACCTAGCGAGGCTGGGTAGATCCGCGTCCCGGCATTCACCCTGTGCTGGGGCCAGAACCAGTCAAAACAGCCCCAAAGACGCCATGCACAGCAGGCACAGCAGACCCAACGCGTTAGCGCGCCCCGACACTCAAGAACGACGACAACGACAACCCCACGGGTGATGCAGAAGGTGACCCTGGAGCGGCCGCACAGATAGAGGCCCGGCACTGCAGCACCTGAGGGTGGGCCGGACCAGCCCGGACAACCGCATCGACCTCCATTGGTGTAGGTGCCGGCAGCAGTGAAGGCGACCAGGGCAGGGATGGCAAAAGGTGCATGCCATTGAGGGACCCAGGCGAGGCCACAGTTGTGTCTGCAACAGGGAAACCAGTGGCAGAACCTCAAGGGTCTCATGGCCGCAGCTGGTCACGGTGTCGGCACTGCATGCTGATGTGGGAGGAGATCAGCTACATGTGGGTGCCCAAATGCTGAACGATGATGCCCCGCTCTCAGCACCTGCGGCCTGCAAACAACCGAAGAAATACAGGGGTGTTTGGAGTAAAGCGATCAGGCGGCCACAGTGGTGCTGCCCCGTGTGGGGGCGGTTGCAGCAGGGTGAGCAGAGTTCAGTGCCGACGGCCATGGAGTAATTCTGCCGGCGACAGACCATCCCAAGGTTGCGAATGGTAGGAAGAAAGGAATGTGAGCAAAGCCTGCCCTCTCATGTGGGTGGCGTGAATCTTTCCCATCTGGTGCTCGAAAGTGCAGGCAAATTGCTCAGCCTCGCCATTGGACTGAGGGTGGAAAGGTGCACCCATCAGATGAGCAATGCTGGCCACTACACAAAATTGTTCGAAGTCTCGAGACACAAAGGAGGGTCCATTGTCTGTGACAAGCAGTTCAGGCAACCCCTCGATGCTAAATATCGACAAAAGGGCATGTATGGTACAATGGGTAGTGATATTGGGCATAGCAACCACAAAAGTGAATTTACTAAAAGCATCCACAAGAGTAAGCCATCAAGTACCCCCGAATGGGCCCACAAAATTGAGGAGCACCTGCTGCCAAGGCACAGTGGGCGTGGGCCACACAGCAAAATTTCCTGAGGTGGGGCCGACTGGTGTTCGACGTACGCACTGCACTGGGCGGTTAACTGTGTAATGTCTCTGTTTATGCCCAGCCACGTGCAATGTTGGTGAGCAAGTTGTTTAGTGCGCACCATTCCCCAGTGGCCCTGATGGAGTAATTTCAAAACTTCACACTGTAGAGACATGGGAATGACCACCCGAGTCTGTCCAGATTAGGAGTAAAGCAACAACACATTACGTTGCACTGTCAGGTCATGGCGATGAGCAAAATAATGTTGCACGATGGGATTTGCAATGTCCTTCGGTGAACGTGGCCATGCAGTGTGAACAACACGTAGTAGTTCCTTCAAGTCAATGTCTGAACCCATGGCCTGTGCAATTTTCCTAAAGTCCAGGGGGAAACTATGCACTACTTCACTGTCTTGGGAATCAATGTGAAAACACGCAATGTCCAATTCATCAAAAGCACTGTCATGGGCTATTGGCCATCTGGACAACACATCCAATTTACAATGTCAGGATGTGGGTTGATACAATATGTCATATTGACAGTTTGACAACAACAAAGCCCATTGTTGCAGCTCTTGCGCTGTACGGGGGGTACCGGCAGTGCAGGGTGGAATAATGACTGTAACAGCTTGTGGACAACAAATAAAAAAAATTTTCTGCTGTATAAATATCTGTGAAACTTAGTAACAACATATATGATGGCTAATGCCTCGTTCTCTATCTGTGAATAATTTTGTTGTGTGTTGGTAAGCAATTTTGATGCAAAAGCTAACAGCCGATCAGTGGATACAACACGGTGGGACAACACAGCACCTAAGCCATAGTACGAAGCATCCACAGCAAGCACAGCTGGTTTGGAGGGATCAAAGTGGACAAGCAACGATCACTCAATAGCGCGTTTTTCTGTTTCTGGAACACCTCTTGGCATTCGGCCGTCCATACAAATGGAATGTTGCGCTGACATAATTGGTGCAATGGTGCAGCAACTTGTACTACATTAGGAATGAACCTATGATAACACGTTATTTTATCCAACACAGATTGTAATTCCGACAAATTTTTAGGAGAAGGAAGGTTGGCAATGGCACGAAGATGTGACCGTAAGGGATGGACACTTTGTGCATTGATTACATGTCCCATATATTCAATTTATGTTCAGAAAAACACACATTTATATCTGTTCACTTTTAGTCCTGCCTCCAACAACACTGTAAAGAGGTGACACAAAGTCTGCAAATGTTCATTCAGAGTATGACCGGCAATGATGATGTTGTCCAAGTAATTTGAACGAAACAGAACCTTGGCAGTCAGTTTTGATAAGTAACACTGAAAAATAGCAGGAGCAGATGAACTGCTAAAGGGGAGAAGCAAATATTTGAAGAGACCCAAGTGAGTATTAATCATGAAAATGTTTTGGGATGCTTCATCTAATGGAATCTGCAAGTACGCATCCCGCAAGTCTATCTTGGAATAATATCTTGCCATACCTAATTTGTCCATTAATTCCTCAGGGCATGGGAGAGGATAGCTATCAACAATAATTTGTGGATTCACAGTACTCTTGAAATCCACACAAAGACGTAAAGAATCATTCGGCTTTTTAAGCGCAACTAATGGGGAGGCCCACTGACGAGCATTAACTGGTGCAAGGACTCCTGCAGTTTGCAAAGAATTGAGTTTGTCTGCTACTTGGTCATGTAATGCATGAGGCACTGATCTGCCTTTGCAAAAATGTGGCTGGGCGTTTTCCTTGAGGGTGATGTGTGCAACATAATCACGTACGCAGCCCAAGCCACTGCTAAACAGTTCAGGAAACTCCTCACAGAGGGGGACCACAGCGTCTAGAGTAGGAAGGGCACTGATTGCTAAGACATTGTTCTGTATGCTTAGGCCGAACAAATCAAAATTGTCAGGTCTGAAAATGTTTTCGCATGAGGGTGTGGCCACTACATGGAACTGAACTGTCCTGGTCACGTCATGATATGTTGCTGGCAGGCTGCACATGCCAAGTACAGAGATATGCTCACCACTATATGCTGTGAGTGTAGAAGAGGGCATGGCAAGTTTAGGCTTTCCAATAAGTGCATACACATTACTGTTGATAAGTGTCATGGAAGCACTGGTATCAAGTTGAAACGTCACATGATGGGTAGCAATAAACAAGTCTATGTACAGTTTGGTAGCCTGCTGGTGCACAGAGGGTGGCAAAACACTACCACCATGAATGACATACACACCACTCCACAAATCACTTGCAACAACACTGTGCGAAACACTGTCTGCACTAGAGGCAATAGCATTAACAGACGGAGCATGGCCAGACGTTCTAGATGCCAAAGTATTTTGTTTCAGCTGCTGACATATGGACTGCACATGTCTAGTCTTTCCACATTTGTAACAAGAGTAATTTCGTGAGGGACAGTTTTTGCGGAGGTGACGAACATTGTACTTAGGACAAGATTTCAATGGCGTCCAGGAGGAAGCAACCTGTTTATTCCGTAGTGAAGGCAGTTGATGGAAATGCCAGTCACTTCCGCCCTGCTGTTTGGGAACACGCGGAGTGTGTGGCGACTTGTCCTTACAGTGGTTGGTCCATTGCAAACTAGGACTGTCAGACATATGACAAATTGTAGGCACTTCAAAACTATTTTGTGCATTCTCACATGCATCTCTGCTCTCTAGTATAACCAGTACCTGATCAAGGGAGGGATCTGGGATCCATAGGAGTTGCTCCCAAACATGAACATCCAGCACACTTTGAGTGATTGCATCACGAATCATGGCATCAGCAAACGATGTTCCATAGTCGCTTGCAACTTTACAATCATGGGTTAAACCTTTCAATTCCGCCACCCATTGTTTATAAGTTTGACCTTGCTGTCGACGGAAGCAAAAAAAACGGAATCTAACCACAGTGACTAAAGTTTGTGAGTCAAAGTATGTACACAGGGCCTGAACACACTGGTTGTAGGCTAATGATTTTGGGTGGGTGATGGGGAAGAGTTTCTCCAACAAACGATACACATTAACATCCACAGAAGCCAACAAGAATGCAAATTTAAGCTGACCTGGATGTTGGTGAGCTGGGACATGTGCCTTGAAGAGAGCGAGGTATTCATTCCAAGTTTCAGTTTCCTCCTTGAATTCACAGAATGGCGGCGTGCAGGTCAGCCAATTGGTTGGGCTGACTGCAGCTGGGGAGGTCGGTTGCCTCTGCGGTGCAACCAGCTGCTATATGCCAATGAAGAGCTGTGTCATCTGCTGCATCCACAAAACCCATATTTGTTCACGCATAACCGCCGGAGCAGCAGATGCTTGTGCCGTAGTGGTAGGACCAAAGTGTGGAGGCGATGGATCTGCCATATTAGTTAAAGTCAATCGCGCCTCACAAGTTAATAACAAACAAAACAAAGATAAAAAGTTCTCCACTCTGCAAGCAGAAAAGTCCACAACAAATAGAGTTAAACCTGGTTAGGCACAAGCAATGAGGAAATGGTGCATGAAGTGGAGTATGATCTGGCATGAGGAGGTGATAGCGGCATTGGGAAGCAAAGTCCGCCCATGACACAGCAAAATGAAATAGCCTCATCACCACTTTTATGTCTGCCTGGAGTAGCAAACATATGTTGGAATTGGTAGCAGGATGTGACCGGGATGTGACACAAGATCTGATGGCTGAGAAAATATTGGCCTCAAAGTAAGGTGCCAGCGATCAGGAAGATTATTTATCTTTATTCTCCTCACTGAAGCAGGCACCGTCTATTGCTCTCATAGCAAGTAGCTACGTAATTAAGTTCACAATACAATTCACAAATCCACAGTACAATCCAAATCGTAACTAAGTTCTAAGCCCAAGGTTGTAATATAAGATCTATACAATAACACTTCGATATTAACACAGCTAGTGAGCAAGAGCGAGTGGCCATGCATCGGGTCTGTGCTCCCGTTATATCTTGTGATCATAGAGGGAGCTGCAGGAAAGAACTATTGAATGGTGTGATGTCTTTAGCCCGAGACAATGCCATGAACTTCTGGCAGCTGCGATGGGAAGCTAAGGTTGACCACCGCGCATGTGCCGCTGGGCTTAGCGATGGCAGGGCGAGCATGATTCAGTTAGGTTCGCGGACATAGCATAATGTTTTGTGGTAACACAGTACTAGTCATTTGTGCCTACAGCTCATGTGTTCAAGCAGATGATCTCACACTGTAGCAGCTGATGTGTCACCTGGAAAAAAGCCACATCATGAAATTTACACACTCAAGGACAAAAGTTTTCTCTGCAATACACCTCTTTGCTGCTGCACATGGGTTTTGCCCTAAAGCATGCAACAGGAAACATCAAAAACGCCTGGCACTTCCCACATTGATGCCAAGCTGTCCACAAGATTGGTGAAGCAATTTAATGTTCTTCTGGTGTTAATGTTTATGTTCAAGTTACTTCATTATCAGAACTTAATGGCTTTTGTAGTGCTCCAGATAGGTACATAACCCATGAAGATTTTGATGATGAGTCAGTTTTGTGAGTCTATAAAGCAGCATTGCATGCTCCTGTGATCCCTATGGACTACTAGGCAAGATTGATACCGTACTTGAGCGCAACATTATTCAGCAATTGCCTCACTTTCTCACATCCTGAGAATGGAATATCCACTTCTTGGAGCCCATTAAGTTATAGTGAGTGTGGCAACATGTAACCTCCTTTTTGGAGCTATATGCAAACCACTGTGGCCCAATTTTAATGTATTACTATTGGTTAGTTAATTAAAACTATTGTTTATTTATTTATTACTATAAATTGATATTTGTTATGCGTGCTTTTATATTAATTATTGGTTTAGTTATTGGTTTCAGTTGGTTTAGCTTAGTTCCTTATTTAATTTTATCTTTACTCTCCTGAAAACCTGAAAAATGTAAATGTTTCATTTTAAATACCACAGGAGAACAAGAGATGCATTACGCAGTAGCAATCTTGCGGAAATTACTCATCGTCATCTGCTCCACCTGAAATCTCTAAAACATTTACTCACTACGCAGATCATTTGACTCAGCTGTGTGCTGTGTTGTTTGATGAGTCTGGGTGATAGGTCCAACAATCTAGCAAATTAAAGTTTATTAATTCGGAGATAATCTCTCAACGAATTACGACCTCTGAGTGATCAATGTCTTGTAATATCTATACTGTGCTGTGATAATTAACTAATTTTGGTATGGAGATATACACACCTTGAGGCTTAGACCCCAACTAGGTATCACAGATGATAGGAAAGACAGAATAATTTAGAAATTTGACAGATATTCTAGAATTCATAGGAAAGATAAAATCTGCCTCATAGCCAAAAAAAATCTTTACACATGAAAATTTTTACAATCTTCTGAAAAATTTTCTTCATCGATGTCTTGCTGAACTGCGGTGAAACTGATCAAACAGGAACATGGGACACAGCACGGAGGACAGTTGTCGCATTGGTGTACCGGACAGGAGACATAATGGATTTGAGAGACCAGAGGGGACCTCAGGAACAGGTACTCAGGGTTGTGGCATGAAACAATCGAAATTCGTCTAAGGAATGGTCAACTATTAAAGATTCCCGGAAGAGAAGGGTTAGACGAATTTCTCCAGATTCATTTTTGAACTCAAATATGGACCTGATCCATCCAATCAGTTGAATTTCTCCAGATTCATTTTGAACTCAAATATGGACCTGATCCATCCAATCTTCATCTGAGGAATGGGAAAATCCATTTGTCTTATACTTTCCACAACTAGGTGTCTTAATCGATACTGTAGTTGCACAATATCAGAATTCCAGATCGGAAAACAATTTTGAAAACATGGATAATTTCATCCATCTTCTTGAGTAAGCCGAAAGGTTCTAATCCTGGTTTTAACTTTTTTAATTCCTTCTCACACAGAATCTCATCAGCTTCTTAACTGACAGATATACTGCAATAGTTTTCTGTCACTGACATCCTCTTGTGTGACAACCTGCTGCACTCAATCTTCCTGCGAAGTGGACACCCTTTGTATTAATTCAGTCTTTGATTTCGTGCCTGATTCCAAGTTCGGAGGTGAAGTTATAATACCTTGAACTTCAGCTGCATAGTGGTGGTTTAGCTGACTGACCAACAGTGCAAATGTAATGGAATTGGCAGTCACTCTGGTGCAGAGGAAACTTGCTACCACCTGAGCAAACCATAATGCTGGGTTGCGGGGTCAAAACAGCAGTAGCCACACGGCCAGTCTTGATATGGTTGGCAGGTCTGTCTCCACTCCAATTTATGATTCTTGAAGTTTGCTGCTACCCATTTGTGCTGCTGATTTATTTTCTCTCTAACTGTGATCATGTTTTGGTCACCACTGTCACAAGTTGTGTGTGTTGTACTTGCGATCTCATTATCACGTTCTTGTCCACAGTGAGAATAAGATACCCTCGAAGCATAATTCTGTTCAACACATTATTTAGATGAGAAGTTTATTTTAAGTTAACATAACAGCAGGAAAAATATTATGGAACATTTCCAGTGCAACGAATATTACCAGTGTTTTTGGTAACTAAGAGAGGAAATCAGTAACAGTAACAGTAATACTAAAAAAAGTTAAATCAAGTTATTAAATTCATGGAGCATGCGCTGCAACAAGGAGAAATCATCTAACAGTACTCCTGGTGGTCAGCACATGAACTCTGTTGACATGTGCTGGCCGATCAGCTGATTAACTGACATCTGTTTTGGCTGACACCCAACATCACTACAAGACTCTCATATCGCCATTCACAGGGCGATGATGTGTAAGCATGTAACATACCCCAGAACATGTATCAATGCTAATCATTACTGATGGAAAAGTGCTGTGAGAGAATGGGTTAGCACATATAATTTTCATTCTCACTCTACTGATCTGAATTCAGAGATTTGGGAGAAATAGTACACAACTTTATTACTCAGAATTTGAGTAATCTTTCATCATATTTATCAGTTTTGCCTTTACATAGTCATTTATGAATATCAGAATACCATATCAATACACTCACATTGTCCATGGTAAACTATGGTGATAATTCCTGTTAGTGTCATCACATACTATTTTAATGAAGGCCAATAATTGTTATTGTAGGTGCCGCTTAGTATATCTTTGCTCTTTAGCACACAGATAATCACTCTTGCACCTCATCACTAGTTCCTATTTATAACACTGCACCAGCATGTGTTCATAACTTATTTTGCAACTGGCAATACACAGCACTTCATTGGAAGTTCATTGTTGTTCACAGTATACATCACTAAACTGTACTTCTGCCAGTCTTCAAAACTGACTCTAGCTTCTATCATATTCAATTACAAATTTATTTACTACTCCCAAATCTACATAAATTCATCTCAGTTGGTTCTCTTAATATGTTGTCATAGCTCTTACTCTTAACAATTTAATTTCAAACACCCCACAATGATCATACATTTCTTGCCGAACATGTTCAGAATGGTCCTTCCCAATATCCTCATTTGTAATCCATCTCAACCAAATTTCGTAAAAACCCCACCAAGTGTACTGACTTTTGTCTTTAAACTATTTAATCATCTTTTGTTATATGCTGTTGCCTTGAATACATGTAGTCATTTGCTCTTGATGTGAATATTCTCATGTATTAAATGTGCAAACAAAGTTGACACTCGGTGCAGTGGCTGATGGGAGTAACTGTAAAGGCATTTCCCATTTACAGTCGCTCCCATCAGTCAATGTGCTGAATGAAAACTTTGTTTGCATGAGTCAGTCACTGTGCTGAATGAAAACTTTGTTTGCATGAGTAATACCTAATGCTAACATTTTCATAAAAAACTGAAACAGATATCCACTAATGACTATAGTCTTAAATGAAATTAAGAAACATCATAATTAAATTTTCCTTCATAAAACTAAAACCATGTTGCTGAAACAAAACATATCTAATTAAATAATCCTTGTGAATCATCTCTTATGCATTTCTATTGTACCATCATATGCTTATATGAAATTATAAAGAAAATTTCCTATACTTATATTATTCTTAGTTAAATTAATTTCTTTCTCTGCTATTTCTTTGTTCCTTCAGGAATGAAACTTTTTTAAACCATGATAGGGATATAATCCCTTTATATTTCTTGTTTCAGGATGTCCTAAAAGATATTCTCCTGTATTTGGTATCCTCATTACCTCAAACGGTTGTTCATACATTAGTGGCCAGCCATGAGGGTTAGACGCTTTGTCTAAGTTGCCTTGTCACAGTTCACATGGCTCCTCCCATTGGAGGTTCAAGTCCTCCCTCAGACATGGGTGTGTGTGCGTTGGTTGTCCTTAGAGTAAGTTAGATTAAGTAGTGTGTATGTCTATGGACCGATGACCTCAGCATTGATGCATGTGGATGTGTCCATAATGATACCTTTTCCCCAATGCCAAAGGATAGTCTTTGTAATACCCTCTTGACAAAATCTGTCTTGCTTTTTCTTGCCTTTTCAGTGAGATTTATTAAAGCTGTTCTAATCTTATCTTGCCAGTGGGTTTCTTCTTGTAATATCTTTGGAATCTTATCTGTCCATTCATTTTTTTCTATTCTCTCAAACATTAGTTCAGCTGGTGTAAGGTTTGTGGTCTTATGAGGTAAATTGTTCATGATTTCCTCAAAGGTATCAAGTTATTTTATCCATCTTGTTTGTTTCACATGGCAATAGGTTCACATAAAGCTGTTTAATTCATGAAAAACCCTTGCAATTGGGTTCATGCCAGGGTTATATTTGGAAGTCAAGATTTGTGTTATATTTGCTCAGGATAATGCATGCCTCCACCTATATTTCTTGGTCCACTGCACTGTGTAGTTTCCAAGACACGGGATAGAAACTATGACAGTATGTTCTGTGTGGCTTGACATTCACATGACATGTACAACCCTTCATGATACCTGGTTGCTCTTCAAATACTCTCGTATACTTCCATAATTGAGCAGACAATTGGGTCCTTTGCTCTTCCTTAAAGTGCTCTGGTTCACTTAACTTCTGTTGTATCTGCTCAGATACTTCTACTTGCACTACTCTAATCAAACTTGTCTTGAATTGGCGGTGTTCTTTTATTATTAATTGTATCTTTGCCCCTAGGCAGTATCTTCATGTTTTCCCTCTTTTCTTAGTAGGTCTACCTGGGCTAGAGGTCCGTTGATACAAAAATTTTGCCACGCAGAGTGGCCACACGGTTTGAGGCACCCTGTCACTGATTGCGCGGCCACTCCCACTGGAGGTTCGAGTCCTCCCTTGAGCGCGCGTGTGTGTGTGTGTGTGTGTGTGTGTGTGTGTGTGTGTGTGTGTGTGTGTGTTGTTGTTGTTGTTGTTAGTTCAAGTTAGGTTAAGTAATGTGTAAGTCTAGAGACCGGTGACCTCAGCAGTTTGGTTCCTTAGGAACTCACACACATTTGAACATTTGATCCAAAAATTTACCTTCCCAGTAGAAAAGTCTAATTTTGCATCCTTCTCTAGGATAGTCTCTAATCCAAGAACACTGTTGACTATTAATTTATCAACTACTTATGTACGCGCCTGTTATCGCCACATTTCCTAGATTCAGTTTTAGCATCATCTGTACCCTCAGGGGTTGGGATCACATGCCAAACACTCCTAGTATCTTTTAAAGTTGTGCAGTAAAAGTTTGTAACTGGGTCTTTTTCACTAATGTATTAAGTAGGTTCATAGATAGTAAATTTACTGATGCGCCCATATCCAAAACTACTGTCACTGGAATACCCTTTATTACAACTTTAATTGCAGATGTGGGTTCTTATAAGTATTCTTCTGTACATTTGGTTGTGTCAGCACATAGCTTCTCTTCTATTAACTTTCCCTCATTATATCCCATCATATGAACTTTCTGCCCATAGCCCCCATACCTTTCCTCGACCAGTCCTCTGGGGCACGATTCGGTCAAAATTAATTTTCCAAGTGTGATTCATTTCCATGAATCACACCCTCTCTCATTTCTGTAATATCTGGTGTCTGTTGTCTCCAGTCATTATTCATTGGCACAGAAGACGGCATCTGTCTGTTATTGTTTTGCCAATTTGTAGTATTTGGATTTACACTGTATCATGGGTTTTATCATTTATTGTGTCTATTCCATCTGTTTCTTCCATAGCAGAAATTATTCCCATTGCCACTATGCTGGTTACAATGTTCATCATAATTATTAAAATGCTGCGGGGTGTAACTCACATTTGTTTTTTGAATAAGCTGATTGCTTGCACGGCTGCCATAGGCATTATTTGCTTGCGATTACGAGTTGTGTCTATCTGCTCTTGTCTTAATGTCTTCTTGGATCAAGTCAATGGGGTCCAAGACTGACCTAAATTCTTCTACATTCTCCTCTGATGCATGAATAAATTTTTCTCACATCTCAGCTGGAAGTGTTGCCTTCAAAATATCCTTAAGCATTGTAGGCTCATCCCAGTATCTTACTTTGTTTAAATACTTCTCAATGTATCACCGTAGTAGACTTACAGATTTTGAACAGAAAGGTTCCGGGTTAAATACTTCTTTCCTTAATTGTTCTTGCATGCTGTGATGGTACTTGAATTACGTAGCCATTATGGCACCTCACCTCAACCTCTCGATACCAGCAATATTCTACTGTGTTTCTGTAAAATAATTAACATATTTATGTGACAACATTCAGATTTGATTTCATTAATGTAGAGGTACTTTGATACATCAATATGTTTATATTGCAATGATATTATTCTTATGTGTATTCTTTCTTTTGTCACTATGATCTTTGACGTACTTGTAACTCTGAATTTTGGGCTCATAAGTGGTTATTAGTGTGTCGAGTCTTGGTCATCATGTTGAAAAGACGCAAATTGTAGTCAGTTTATGAAATGTGAACTTTAACAGTGAGGGAGATATTTTCAAGTATGTTTTATATTGTGAAGTGATGTTGCAACAAAAGTAATAAAAAAGAAGTGTAACTTAAATTCGGAGTGCTGACTACTTTTTTACATCACCATTGTCTTAACTTGCAAAAGTTTAATCTTCAAGAATGTTTTATGAAACACATCTGTAAAACTATTGAATATTGCAGAATTACACCTAGGCCTCTTTGCATCCAAGCTTGGAATCATCATTACCTAGATTTTTGACGATTGAGCCATGAGTTCACAACGAGACCATGTGGGAAACACGAAAAGATGAGTGCCTAGTTTATCCATTATTTCAAGAAATGACTTCATTAACTGTGCTCTAATGATACCTGCCACACAATATAACTTTGTTGTTGCCCGAAAATGCAATATTTAGCAGCGTGAGCAACACTACAATCATAATTAATTTTTGGCCTTTGTTGTGGTAGGGTTGTTAGAACGTGGGTGCTCTTGCTGGGATAGGCAGCACCAAATATTCAAAAATTAACAGTAGATGTGTTTCAGGAAAAGTACATAGTGAATCTGTTATGAAAAATGTTGACAAAAACCTGACAATCAAATATTAAGGGAACACAACCACAGGACGAAAAATGGATGCAAAAGACAATGGGACAACAAAGGATTTAAAATAAACACTATGACTGGATTCTGACGGAGAAGACTTCAGCTATAAGCTAAGTAAAAATTCTAACGAATTTTGTAATTTGGTATTGTCATTTTTACTGGTTCATTTTTTGTTAACAGTTAATAATGGACAAAATTAATGAAGGGGAAGGAATAGCAGGGGGGGGGGGGAGAATCAAAAACTTGATAAAATAGAATTTAGGTAGAATTTAGAATTAATACTGCAACTCCTGAACAAGCAAAATGAAAATATAAATAATTTAAAATCAGAAATGAGGGCTGAAATTGATGAAAGGTTAGGGGAGAATTTGAATAAGCAATTAAATGTAATAAAAACTGAGTTAACCGAGGTCCAAAATACACTGGAAGGTAACTTACAGGCGATAAAATTGAGGGTAGACAATGTGGAGAAAAAAGTAATTGTTTTTGAAAATGAATTCATTGCTGAAAATAGTAACAGAGTCAGGGAAATTCAGGAACTTCAAAATGAAAATGAATCACTAGATGCAAAATTAGATGACTTGAAAGCAAACAATATTAATGCAATCAGTAGTGTTGAGAAAAAGGTTGACAGTTTAGAATCAAATATTACCAATAAAGTAGACACATTAAAAACTAAAATAAATCAAGTTGAAGAATATGTTGTTAACAAAAATTTGAACAGTCATAGACCAGTATGGTCGAACCTGTTAGTGAAAAGTTTTCCTTGAGATAATTTGCACCCAGTTGATTTTTTGCACCATTGCAAGGACAATTTTGTGCCAGGAATGTCTGATAATTCAAAAATTAAATTTGTCAAAAAATTTCTTGAAGGGGAGGCCCTATCCAGGGCTAACCTAAATTTCGATCAGTGGGAAACCTTTGCAAATTTTGAGAAAAGCTTTTTAAACAAATTTTGGTCAGAATCTGAACAGGGGAGGATTAAATCTGAATTTTTAAATGGACCTATTTTCTGAGGGAGAGTGGGCACCATGAAAGCATTTTGTAAAGATCAATTGAGAAAATTAATAGATTTAGATAAACCGTTTGGTGAAATGACACAAATAGATGCACTGAAAAGGAGGCTACCTGAAAAATTACAATGTGATTTAGTTCATGGGTCTGATGATTATTTGGAAAATTTTTTAAAATATGTGGATAAATTGGATAGGGCATTAGAAAGAGGGAATATGTAAAATTTTAACAATGGTGAACACCAACGGGGGGGTGGGGGGTGGGGGGTGGGGGGGTGGTATTCAAACAGGTATGGAGAGAGGAGAGAATACAGAGACAATAGACATGAACAACACAGGGGAAACAATAGGGATCATAATGGTAATGACAGAGACAGGGAAAAGAAATTTTGGAAATAGAAACAGGTGGGATGACAGAAACAGGGAGGAACAAAATTGGAGATCAAACAACACTGAAAACAGGCAGGAAAACTCCAGACAACCTCAATGAGGGTCGGCAGTTTTGGGGCAAGAAAATTTAATCACAATAGGACCTACAATAACAACTGTGAATTTACAGATAGAGGAAGAAGGATAAATGTAACTAATTATTATAATAAAACCAGTGAAAGACAAAACAAATACACACCACGAATAACATACACTCATTTTCAACACCAAATTAATACTTTTAATTTTGATCAGAAATTTTGGGATACGATAAGAGAAAATAATCATGTTGAAAGGAATAAGGTAACTACTTCTGAGAACAAGCCAGATGAGGATATTGCAATTGTGCCAGAATTTTATAATTGGGTAGAGAATGAAAATCTATATAATTCTGAAGTATCTGACAAACATTACAGCTATGATTTGAATAAGTTATTTAATGAAAATGAAAAGTTATGTGAAGAGAGAGAGATGGAACTTAATTTGACTGTGGATAGGATGCATGATGAGGAAAGTTTAGATTTTGATAAAAATACGAAAACTAATGAGGTTGTTGGGAGTTGTACGGAGGTAAGTGATGGTGAGATTAATGCTGTTGGTGAGTATCAGGTATTCGTCAAGATTATTTCAAGTGAATTAGTAAATCTATGTGATAATGAAGTTGATAACTGTGAGCATTATGATGAGGTAAGTGTGGTTAGTAATGAGGAAGTGGACACTCATGCATCTGAAGAACAGGTAAAGTTAAGCCAGTGTAACCAATGTAATGTAGCAGAGGACTGAAATGTTGTGCCAGCTAATAGTATGAAGTATTTAAACCCACATACAAGTTCTGAAGGAAAAGGTGAAAAATTTTTAAAAATATTATGGAACAGTTGCTATTACAAAACAGATAGGGAAGAGTTTTGGAACTATTTAGCTAAAATTTGTAGAAGGTTATATCCTCACTGGTGGCAAAGAGTAAAATGTAATGAATTGCTGTTGTATGCTCAACCAGTTGTATCCATAGATGATGTTAATGAAAATGTCAATGTGTGTGTGAAGCTATTAAAAACTGATCGTGAAAATAATGAGGTTAATTTTAGAGAAATTGAAAATGACCTGTTACATGAGCCATTAAAAGAAAAAGTAGAAGAATGTGAATTAGGGTCTTCATACATTAAAGGTAAAGTAAACATTTGGGAGGGTAAATGTCTCATTGATACAGGGGGTCCTATTTCAGCCATTTCAGAAAAATTCAGAAATAAAATTAAAGAGTGTTGATTTTGTTGAGGCCCCTGTGATGGGAGTAAAGATAAGAGGAGCTACAGGCAAACACAGTAAAGTCATCAAAAGTAAAGTATTTTTATCATTTGAAATAGAAGAAGTAAAATTTGAGCAGGGTTGTCTTGTTATTCCAAGTTTAGAAGAGAACATAGTGTTTGGCATGGACTGGGTGTTAAAGGTAAGTGCTGCATTTAACTGGAGTGAGGTGAAGTTAATTGTGTGTGAACCGAAAAGCAATATTACTGTGTGTACACAACTGTTTATTATACACTGTTGCAATCATGTCAGGAAAATCATAGACTATGAAGAGAATTTGTACTGTTATGATGACAAGCCTGAGCTAAATTTTTCCGGTCAAAATTATGAAAACCTAGTTAAAAGCAAAGTAGAGGAAGCAATTAATTTGGACAGTGAACAATAGAGACAGTTGGAAAATTTATTGTGGGAATTTCAAGATGTTTTCAATGAAAAACCTGGAAGAGTCAAGAATTATCAATGCACTTTACACCTTAAAAATCATGAACCTTTTTTTCTCAAGCCTTATAGTATTCCTTTTGCAAAAAAAAAAAAAAAAAGGGTGAGAGTGAGATACAAAAAATGGAAGAAGTAACAGTGATCATAATAATCCTTTGGTTGTGGTTTCCAAATGTGGAGGGGGTGTGGACTTGTACTTGATTCTAGACACCTTAACAAACTTTTGAAAAGAGAAAATGATCATCCAGAAAACATAGATGAACTGTTACATAAATTTGAATGTGTGAAATTCATGAGCAGCTTAGACTTAACTTCAGGCTTTCACCAAATTTCTTTAGAAATATATTCTAGAAAGTACACTGCATTTTTGTATGGGGGGAAAAAGTTATCATTACTGCGTTGCACTATTTGGACTAACTGTTTCTGTTGCTGAGTTTATTAGAGCATTAGATCTTGTTTTGGGGGATGAACTACTGTCTAAACTTACTGTATATGTAGATGATATTTTGATTTCTGGAAAAACATGGGAAGAACATTTTGAATTGCCAACACAGGTGTGTTAAAGTTAGAAAAAATGTAAATTTGGGGTAAGTGAATTGAAATTTTTGGGACACATTATTTCGGAAAAGGGGATTGAACCTGACAGAGAAAAAATTGAAGCTATAGAGAAGGCTCCTGTTCCTAAAAATAAGAAACAATTAAAATCTTTTTTTGGTCTTGCTGGATTTTACAGAAAGTATGCCAGTACTCAAGCTATGAACGCTTCTTGTTTATGTGATCTATTAAAGAAAAATACTGTCTGGGATTGGTCATCTGATTGTCAAAAAGCATTTGATGAGATAAAGAAACAACTTTCACAGACCAGAATTCTATATAGGCCTGACATGTCTTTACCCTTCTGTCTACCAGTTCCTTGATGTCAGGTACTGACAAGCCTGCAATTTGCTGGTATCACAGGAGATCTCGGGACATGGCAAAGCATGAATACAGTGCCCTGCTCACCCCCAAATGTTGGTAGTAATCAGATGTAAGTGCACTGACCAATTGCTGGCTGTCATCTCAGCACCTTCATCAGTGGGCGTAAGTCTGGGCAGAAATATCTCGTAGATACTGATTCTGACATACATGTGTTCCCACACACAAAACTGCACAGCAAGCAGCTCCACTCCCTGTTCTGTTTGACTACTGCCAACAATTCAATTATATTGACATACAGAGTAGATCAGTCAGAATTTTTGAATAGGGCATAACTTCACATGGGATTTTATGGCTGCAGACATGTCAAAACCTACAATAGGTGCAGATTTTTTGACACATTATCAACTGCTTCCTGACATGGTGAATACACAGCTTTTTGATGGTGTCATTGTGTTGACAACTGTAGGTTTTCATTGAGATGTGACAGTTCTCATGGTTAAACTTGTGCAAGATATATGTGGCAAGTATGCTGACTTATTGAAGAGATTAACAGACTGACAAGACCTCCAGGAGCAACAAAGGAGATACCCCATGACACGGTGAATCAGAAGGACCATTAGCCTCCCGCAAACATTGTCACTTGTCACCAGATTGAATTGCCATAGCGAAAGTGGGATTTGATATCATGATTTGTGAAGGGATGATGTGGCCACTGAGTAGCCCCTAATCATCTCCACTACACTTGGTACCAAAAAAGAATGGCACATGGTGCTTTTGTGTGATTATTGGACCGTAAAAGCTAGAAGTGACCCCAATCAATACCCCATACCTTTGCTTCAAGACTGTAGTTATGCATTATGTGGCATGATTGTATTCAGTGTTTTAGATTGTCCAAAGGTATAAATGCAGATTCTTATGGTGGGAGCAAACATACAAAAGACAGCCACTATCACTCTTTTTGACCTTTTCAAGAGATGGTCCGTGATGTTGGGCCCACAAAATGCAGTGCAAATAAGGCAAAGGTTCATTTATTATGTGCAACAAGCCCTAAATTTCTGCTTTGCTTATCTCAATGACATTTTTATGCTCTCCACCTCTCTGGAGCAACGTCATCAACATCTTACTGAAGTGTTCAGAACATTGGAAGGGTATGGTGTCATCCTAAGTACTGCCAAGTGTGTCTTAACGTCATCAACATCTTACCGAAGTGTTCAGAACATTGGAAGGATATGGTGTCATCCTAAGTACTGCCAAGCGTGTCTTCAGCCAGGCACAAGTTGATTTTTTGGCCACTGGATCATGTTGTCGAGCTCGCTACCCTTGCCGTCAGAAGACATGGCTACAGATCACCAAAGAACTGCATCATATGTTGGTGTCTTCACTTTCTATTGCTGACATCTACCTCTAATGAATGAGTTCCAAGCACCATTAACAGCAGCACTCACTGTCCCGAAGAGCAAGGGAAACACACCAGTTTTGTGGATTGATGGGATGATCTCAGATTTCAAAGCAGCCAAGTGGAGTATAGTGGATCTGGCTTTACTCATGCAGACAGAACTGAGTGCACCACTGGCATTGGTAGTTGATGCGAGTCAAGTGGCAATCAGAACAGTGTTGAAACAACTTTGTGATTGAGCATAGCAGCTGCTAGTATTCTTCTCACACAAGCTGTCTCTGCCTCAACAGAAATGTAGTGCCTACAACAGAGAGCTTTTAGCAATCTATGAAACCATTAAATATTTCCAATCTCAGCTGGAGGACACACAATTCCCAAACATAAGCCACTCCTATGTGCCTTCCAACAGTTCGTCAGCATGGCAAGTTGGTCTACCTTTCTCAGTTCAGCACAGATATAAAACACATTTATGAAACAATATAGTGGCTGGTTAAAGACTCCAAATCATCAATCAAACTTTTGATAGCAGAAATTCCTGGCACTCATGCAAAGTTGTACTGCAATGTGTCCAGTGGCAAACCTTGTTCTTTCCTGTCAATGAAATTCAGGAGATTTGCTTTTGATAATATACTGGGTAACTGTAATTAAAGTTAAACTTTCAAAATGCTGTAGAAATAACACCACTGGTCAGAATGACGTCAAATAGCAATGGAATATTATCAGAGGAGGGGGAAAACGTATAGCAGAAGAAGAAAACAGTGTGAAAATTGATCAATAGATGGTGCTGTATGTGTCAGAAAAACACCTGCCATGCGCACGATCCATTGAAGTTGGTATAAACACGCCAGGTACATGACTTTTCCTCCTTTCATGTCTGTGACATTTGCCATGACTGTCTCAATGCAGGATCATGCTCTGCTTGTAAAGCTGTATTACAAGACTGATGACTGTGCTCACGTCACTCTGCGTAAGTTCCGGTCATTGAAGGGTTTGGAAAAAGGCGTTGTTCCAATGACTGCTGTGGGTCTGGATAAAATGATTCAGAAATTCGAAAAGACAGGTTCTTTTGGTGTGCAACCTGGTGGAGGGAGGAAACGAATTGATTTGAAGTCAGTGGAAGCAGTGGCAATAGCAATGCAGGAGGTGACAAGTGGAGGTGTGCAAATGTGTAGTGCATGGAGAATTGCCTGAACATTGGACATACCCCATGCACTGTGTAGCCATCCAAAATTACCCTTGTGTATGTGTTGTTTCCTGTTGACCTGCCAGCAAGAGAGACCTTCATTTTAGAATTTCTTGCTCATATGGAACTGGACAATGATGGGCTGTGGAAGATTTTGTGGTCGGGCAAATCCCACTTCCATCTGGCAGGGTATGTCAATACACAGAATTGTTAAACATGTGCAATGGAAAATTCACACACATATCAACTAGTAGCACTTCATCCTGGAAAGTTCACTGTGTGGTGCAGGTTTATGGCATCGTTTATCACAGGGCCATATTTTTTTTAAGAGGCAAGTGCTTCTGGTCCTGTTACCTGTACCATCACTGGTGAGTGCTATGAGTGTCTTTTGTGCAACCACAGCATTCCAGCTCTCCAATAGCATGGATCTGTAGATGGGATCATTTTTATGCAAGATGGCACATCTCCACACATTGCAAATCCAGTTAAGCAGCTGCTGAAGTGCAATTTCAGAAGTGCTAGAATAATCAGCCTCCATTTCCCTACAGCCTGGTCATCCCAATCACCTGATCTTAATCCGTGTGACTTCTGGCTGTAGGACTATCAGTGTTCCGACTGCAAACTTAGTTGCATAGAAGGCATGCATTGCACAACACATTCTGAACATGACCCTGAAAACACTTCAATCAGTTGTAGAACATACTGTTTCTTGATTTAAACTTGTTGCAGAATATGGTGGACAGCATACTGAACATGATTTGCACCACTCACATGGAAATTAATAATCCGATTTGATTTTGGTTGATGCTTTTTATGTGGTTTTTGGCCTCAGGACAATTAAAAACCAATGTGATTGATGATTTTTATGTGGGTTTTGGCCACAGGACAATTAAAAACTGATGTGAGTGATGCTTTTTATGCAGTTTTGGGCCTCAGAACAATTAAAAACAAATTTTTCCCATCCGATGTGATATGATCTTGCCATGGTGGATGGGCTTATGTAACTAACAGTATCACACTTGTACAGCCATGCACACTGATAAGTACAATTTGTTTAACATCAAATGTGTACACGTTAGGCATTGTTGTATGAGTCATTTGACATTTGTGTCTTACAGTACCATCTATTGCTGCGTTTTTTAACTCTTTATTTTTCTTCTGCCATACATTTTCCACTTCTCCTACAATTGGTTTTACATGGCCAGAAGTCAAGAAACATTGCTGAGACTGGGCACGGCCATGTATTAAATGGCATCTCAACATAGCCAACAGACATGTGCATGTGCCAGTGGATAACTTTCCAGGTAAAACAGTTTGATTTGCACATGTTTGTATTGTTATTGTCAGCTCCTTACCTGCATTGAAAGGCAAATGTTATTTATTAACAATGATAGACTGCTTTGCCTACTGGCCAGAAACTGCATGAGTAGACAACATCTCAGCAGAGACCTTAGCTTATGCCTTTGTTTCTTGTTGGATGTGTCATATTGTGGCTATCCTTCACATGTCGTGACAGATTGCAGACAACAATTTGAGTACAGACTATTTATATGGTTGACTAAATTATGTGACACTGTGTTTCATAGAAAGATGAGCTATCACCCCACAAGCAGTGGGATGACAGAATGCTGCCACCGATCGTTGAAAGCAACCCTGATTTACCATGATACAAGTTGAGAAAAACAGCCCTCCTAATGCTTTTGCTTGGTCCAAGAAACACAACCCAGATTTTGATGCTTCAGCTGCCAAACTGATGTATGGTGAAATGTTATGGCTGCCAAGGGAGTTTTGGGTACATGGTTCTTGCAGCTACATAACTTGACAGATGGTAATTTTATTTGTTCATTGACAGAACACATCTCCCACACCCAGCCTTGGTAACTGTAGGCATGTCGCCAGTCCTACATATGTATACAAAATCCATCTCAAGTGCTCACACATAACACTATGCTCTGATGGTGTCAAACACCTGTTGCAACTATGTTATACTCTGGACTACATAGAGCAGTGCAATGATGGGGCTTCATGCTTTAATTATCGTTAATACAAAATGAGGTCAACACAGCACAATTGCAACTCAGTTACAACTGCTTTGTCACCAAGGGTTCCAACAACTGTTGACATGAAGAAGCCCACTGGAGAAACAACACAATTGGGTTGTAGCATCCATTACCATACAACATTTTTGGACACCACTTCACTTTCCCAGCAGGGGCTCCAGTGCAAGTAGTGCTGTTCTCGTGCATAATTTTGTAATGCTTTCGAAGTGCTTCCACACCAGGCACTAGAGTCATTGTATTCTATTATGCTTGTGTGCTTACTTTTAGAATAGTCTTTTATTCCATTGTTTATTAGTTGTGGAAATGATTTTTGACTAGTGTCTATTCTAGTTGTCAGATTGATTCTACTTCCATGTAAAATGCCTCAATCTAACATATGTCATTACCAATAACCAATAAAGGGTTACTTATTCTGACATGAAGAGTTTCTTTCAATATATCAGTGGCTAATAGTATGCAGGCAGGAATTTGTTCAGACAGCCCCAGACACAAGGTCACTCTATCAGTTTGTTAGTATGATATGTGAGCGTTGTGTTATGGCTTTGAAGTAACCTGTGTAGTGAAGAATCAAGAACACTATTTCAGAACATGGTTTTATAGAGGTTTTGACTAAAAACTAAGTGTATATCTAAATGTGAAGATAAAACGACAAAATAGACTGCCTCCTGTGGTCATAGGCTCCTTTCTCTCTTGTAATACATCACATGTAAATTGTTATACTTTGTACAGAGAGATGTTGTCAAGAAACTACAAGCTGCAGAGAACATATAGCTAAACAGAAATATTATCTTGAAGTACAAAGAATACTTGGCACAACAACACTATTATTTCAGAACAGGTGATGTAGATCTTATACTGAGTTGGTGAATATACACATTAGAAAAAGTATTTCAGTGGTATACAAATCCTTTTGTGTCATGTTTATACAGCTCAAATTTCATACTTGTTTATACAGGGTGTTCAGAAATTCCCATTACAAACTTCTACAACTTGAAGGGGGAAGTGAGTACATAATTTTTTTAAATAGGAAGCCATGCCTGGAAATGTACCATTCGCATTCTACAACGGTTTCAGTTTAGATGTATAACTCACCTATTTCTGCTTGATGAACTGAATTAAGTGTGATACTGTATAATTATTAGGTAACAATTTGAAAGGAAACGTAATGAGCCCCATTTGTTTGTATTAACACTTAAACATTACATGTTTGCATTATTCCAAAACAAAAAGAACTCAGCACACTGTACATATAGAACAATACTGATGCATTGCAACAGCAGCTTGTGTCAGAACAATGCATGTGTGGCAAAGCATCTTCTGGTAACACTCTTCATCCTACTTGTTGTCTCTTAAGTTTCTAGCATAGTCGCCAGAACTCATGCTAGCAGATCTCACTTTATCTCTACAGGAGTCTTGTAAACTAAGCTTTGCATGAAACCCCACTAGAAGTAGTCCACAACATCCTGTCTGTCTTATTGCATATGTGTTAAACTTGATGTTATAACAATTGGTGACGAGGTAGTGGATTTTTCCTTTTCACCGTTGACCCACAGGTTTCCATGGCTACTGTCGAGCAACTATTGCAAAATCTCCTTGAACAGCAAACACTTCTAACAGCGGCGATTCACGAATTCATCGCGGCGTCAAATGCAGGGCATTTCTTGTCGTTGGCTATACCTCCTTTTCCTCCTTATGACGAGATGGTGGAAGACTGGTCTGATCATGAAAAACGTCTTCGACAGCACTTCTTGGCATTTCATGTCATGGATGAACAACCATGTAAGTCTCTGTTCCTTTACTGGATTTCACCTCAAATGTATCAGTTGTTGACACAATTGCCTCCTTTGAAGGATACTGCATCTTTGTCCTTTGCTGAAATGTGCTCACTTCTGTCTGTCTATTTTCAAAAGCAAACGCATGTGGTAGCCTCTTGTGTTGCCTTTTATCGTTGTCAAAAACACGGTGGGACAACACAGCACCTAAGCCATAGTACGAAGCATCCACAGCAAGCACAACTGGTTTGGAGGGATCAAAGTGGACAAGCAACGATCACTCAATAGCGCGTTTTTCTGTTTCTGGAACACCTCTTGGCATTCGGCCGTCCATACAAATGGAATGTTGCGCTGACATAATTGGTGCAATGGTGCAGCAACTTGTACTACATTAGGAATGAACCTATGATAACACGTTATTTTATCCAACACAGATTGTAATTCCGACAAATTTTTAGGAGAAGGAAGGTTGGCAATGGCACGAAGATGTGACCGTAAGGGATGGACACTTTTTGCATTGATTACATGTCCCATATATTCAATTTATGTTCAGAAAAACACACATTTATATCTGTTCACTTTTAGTCCTGCCTCCAACAACACTGTAAAGAGGTGACACAAAGTCTGCAAATGTTCATTCAGAGTATGACCGGCAATGATGATGTTGTCCAAGTAATTTGAACGAAACAGAACCTTGGCAGTCAGTTTTGATAAGTAACACTGAAAAATAGCAGGAGCAGATGAACTGCTAAAGGGGAGAAGCAAATATTTGAAGAGACCCAAGTGAGTATTAATCATGAAAATGTTTTGGGATGCTTCATCTAATGGAATCTGCAAGTACGCATCCCACAAGTCTATCTTGGAATAATATCTTGCCATACCTAATTTGTCCATTAATTCCTCAGGGCATGGGAGAGGATAGCTATCAACAATAATTTGTGGATTCACAGTACTCTTGAAATCCACACAAAGACGTAAAGAATCATTCGGCTTTTTAAGCGCAACTAATGGGGAGGTCCACTGACTAGCATTAACTGGTGCAAGGACTCCTGCAGTTTGCAAAGAATTGAGTTTGTCTGCTACTTGGTCACGTAATGCATGAGGCACTGATCTGCCTTTGCAAAAATGTGGCTGGGCGTTTTCCTTGAGGGTGATGTGTGCAACATAATCACGTACGCAGCCCAACCACTGCTAAACAGTTCAGGAAACTCCTCACAGAGGGGGACCACAGCGTCTAGAGTAGGAAGGGCACTGATTGCTAAGACATTGTTCTGTATGCTTAGGCCGAACAAATCAAAATTGTCAGGTCTGAAAATGTTTTCGCATGAGGGTGTGGCCACTACATGGAACTGAACTGTCCTGGTCACGTCATGATATGTTGCTGGCAGGCTGCACATGCCAAGTACAGAGATATGCTCGCCACTATATGCTGTGAGTGTAGAAGAGGGCATGGCAGGTTTAGGCTTTCCAATAAGTGCATACACATTACTGTTGATAAGTGTCATGGAAGCACTGGTATCAAGTTGAAACGTCACATGATGGGTAGCAATAAACAAGTCTATGTACAGTTTGGTAGCCTGCTGGTGCACAGAGGGTGGCAAAACACTACCACCATGAATGACATACACACCACTCCACAAATCACTTGCAACAACACTGTGCGAAACACTGTCTGCATTAGAGGCAATAGCATTAACAGACGGAGCATGGTCAGACGTTCTAGATGCCAAAGTATTTTGTTTCAGCTGCTGGCATATGGACTGCACATGTCCAGTCTTTCCACATTTGTAACAAGAGTAATTTCATGAGGGACAGTTTTTGCGGAGGTGACGAACATTGTACTTAGGACAAGATTTCAATGGCGTCCAGGAGGAAGCAACCTGTTTATTCCGTAGCGAAGGCAGTTGATGGAAATGCCAGTCACTTCCGCCCTGCTGTTTGGGAACACGCGGAGTGTGTGGCGACTTGTCCTTACAGTGGTTGGTCCATTGCAAACTAGGACTGTCAGACATACGACAAATTGTAGGCACTTCAAAACTATTTTGTGCATTCTCACATGCGTCTCTGCTCTCTAGTATAACCAGTACCTGATCAAGGGAGGGATCTGGGATCCATAGGAGTTGCTCCCAAACATGAACATCCAGCACACTTTGAGTGATTGCATCACGAATCATGGCATCAGCAAACGATGTTCCATAGTCGCTTGCAACTTTACAATCACGGGTTAAACCTTTCAATTCCGCCACCCATTGTTTATAAGTTTGACCTTGCTGTCGACGGAAGCAAAAAAAACGGAATCTAACCACAGTGACTAAAGTTTGTGAGTCAAAGTATGTACACAGGGCCTGAACACACTGGTTGTAGGCTAATGATTTTGGGTGGGTGATGGGGAAGAGTTTCTCCAACAAACGATACACATTAACATCCACAGAAGCCAACAAGAATGCAAATTTAAGCTGACCTGGATGTTGGTGAGCTGGGACATGTGCCTTGAAGAGAGCGAGGTATTCATTCCAAGTTTCAGTTTCCTCCTTGAATTCACAGAATGGCGGCGTGCAGGTCAGCCAATTGGTTGGGCTGACTGCAGCTGGGGAGGTCGGTTGCCTCTGCGGTGCAACCAGCTGCTATATGCCAATGAAGAGCTGTGTCATCTGCTGCATCCACAAAACCCATATTTGTTCACGCATAACCGCCGGAGCAGCAGATGCTTGTGCCGTAGTGGTAGGACCAAAGTGTGGAGGCGATGGATCTGCCATATTAGTTAAAGTCAATCGCGCCTCACAAGTTAATAACAAACAAAACAAAGATAAAAAGTTCTCCACTCTGCAAGCAGAAAAGTCCACAACAAATAGAGTTAAACCTGGTTAGGCACAAGCAATGAGGAAATGGTGCATGAAGTGGAGTATGATCTGGCATGAGGAGGTGATAGCGGCATTGGGAAGCAAAGTCCGCCCATGACACAGCAAAATGAAATAGCCTCATCACCACTTTTATGTCTGCCTGGAGTAGCAAACATAAGTTGGAATTGGTAGCAGGATGTGACTGGGGTGTGACGCAAGATCTTATGGCCGAGAAAATATTAGTCTCAAAGTAAGGCGCCAGCAATCAGGAAGATTACTTATCTTTATTCTCCACACTGAAGCAGGCACCATCTATTGCTCTTGTAGCAAGTAGCTATGTAATTAAGTTCACAATACAATTCACAAATCCACAGTACAATCCAAATCGTAACTAAGTTCTAAGCCCAAGGTTGTAATATAAGATCTATACAATAACACTTCGATATTAACACAGCTAGTGAGCAAGAGCGAGTGGCCATGCATCGGGTCTGTGCTCCCGTTATATCTTGTGATCATAGAGGGAGCTGCAGGTAAGAACTATTGAATGGTGTGATGTCTTTAGCCCGAGACAATGCCATGAACTTCTGGCAGCTGCGATGGGAAGCTAAGGCTGACCACCGCGCATGTGCCGCTGGGGTTAGCGATGGCAGGGCGAGCATGATTCAGTTAGGTTCGCGGACATAGCATAATGTTTTGTGGTAACACAGTACTAGTCATTTGTGCCTACAGCTCATGTGTTCAAGCAGATGATCTCACACTGTAGCAGCTGATGTGTCACCTGGAAAAAAGCCACATCATGAAATTTACACACTCAAGGACAAAAGTTTTCTCTGCAATACACCTCTTTGCTGCTGCACATGGGTTTTGCCCTAAAGCATGCAACAGGAAACATCAAAAACTCCTGGCACTTCCCACATTGATGCCAAGCTGTCCACAAGATTGGTGCAGCAATTTAATGTTCTTCTGGTGTTAATGTTTATGTTCAAGTTACTTCATTATCAGAACTTAATGGCTTTTGTAGTGCTCCAGATAGGTACATAACCCATGAAGATTTTGATGATGAGTCAGTTTTGTGAGTCTATAAAGCAGCATTGCATGCTCCTGTGATCCCTATGGACTACTAGGCAAGATTGATACCGTACTTGAGCGCAACATTATTCAGCAATTGCCTCACTTTCTCACATCCTGAGAATGGAGTATCCACTTCTTGGAGCCCATTAAGTTATAGTGAGTGTGGCAACATGTAACCTCCTTTTTGGAGCTATATGCAAACCACTGTGGCCCAATTTTAATGTATTACTATTGGTTAGTTAATTAAAACTATTGTTTATTTATTTATTATTATAAATTGATATTTGTTATGCGTGCTTTTATATTAATTATTGGTTTAGTTATTGGTTTCAGTTGGTTTAGCTTAGTTCCTTATTTAATTTTATCTTTACTCTCCTGAAAACCTGAAAAATGTAAATGTTTCATTTTAAATACCACAGGAGAACAAGAGATGCATTACGCAGTAGCAATCTTGCGGAAATTACTCATCGTCATCTGCTCCACCTGAAATCTCTAAAACATTTACTCACTACGCAGATCATTTGACTCAGCTGTGTGCTGTGTTGTTTGATGAGTCTGGGTGATAGGTCCAACAATCTAGCAAATTAAAGTTTATTAATTCGGAGATAATCTCTCAACGAATTACGACCTCTGAGTGATCAATGTCTTGTAATATCTATACTGTGCTGTGATAATTAACTAATTTTGGTATGGAGATATACACACCTTGAGGCTTAGACCCCAACTAGGTATCACAGATGATAGGAAAGACAGAATAATTTAGAAATTTGACAGATATTCTAGAATTCATAGGAAAGATAAAATCTGCCTCATAGCCAAAAAAAATCTTTACACATGAAAATTTTTACAATCTTCTGAAAAATTTTCTTCATCGATGTCTTACTGAACTGCGGTGAAACTGATCAAACAGGAACATGGGACACAGCACGGAGGACAGTTGTCGCATTGGTGTACCGGACAGGAGACATAATGGATTTGAGAGACCAGAGGGGACCTCAGGAACAGGTACTCAGGGTTGTGGCATGAAACAATCGAAATTCGTCTAAGGAATGGTCAACTATTAAAGATTCCCGGAAGAGAAGGGTTAGACGAATTTCTCCAGATTCATTTTTGAACTCAAATATGGACCTGATCCATCCAATTAGTTGAATTTCTCCAGATTCATTTTGAACTCAAATATGGACCTGATCCATCCAATCTTCATCTGAGGAATGGGAAAATCCATTTGTCTTATACTTTCCACAACTAGGTGTCTTAATCGATACTGTAGTTGCACAATATCAGAATTCCAGATCGGAAAACAATTTTGAAAACATGGATAATTTCATCCATCTTCTTGAGTAAGCCGAAAGGTTCTAATCCTGGTTTTAACTTTTTTAATTCCTTCTCATACAGAATCTCATCAGCTTCTTAACTGACAGATATACTGCAATAGTTTTCTGTCACTGACATCCTCTTGTGTGACAACCTGCTGCACTCAATCTTCCTGCGAAGTGGACACCCTTTGTATTAATTCAGTCTTTGATTTCGTGCCTGATTCCAAGTTCGGAGGTGAAGTTATAATACCTTGAACTTCAGCTGCATAGTGGTGGTTTAGCTGACTGACCAACAGTGCAAATGTAATGGAATTGGCAGTCACTCTGGTGCAGAGGAAACTTGCTACTGCCTGAGCAAACCATAATGCTGGGTTGCGGGGTCAAAACAGCAGTAGCCACACGGCCAGTCTTGATATGGTTGGCAGGTCTGTCTCCACTCCAATTTATGATTCTTGACGTTTGCTGCTACCCATTTGTGCTGCTGATTTATTTTCTCTCTAACTGTGATCATGTTTTGGTCACCACTGTCACAAGTTGTGTGTGTTGTACTTGCGATCTCATTATCACGTTCTTGTCCACAGTGAGAATAAGATACCCTCGAAGCATAATTCTGTTCAACACATTATTTAGACGAGAAGTTTATTTTAAGTTAACATAACAGCAGGAAAAATATTATGGAACATTTCCAGTGCAACGAATATTACCAGTGTTTTTGGTAACTAAGAGAGGAAATCAGTAACAGTAACAGTAATACTAAAAAAAGTTAAATCAAGTTATTAAATTCATGGAGCATGCGCTGCAACAAGGAGAAATCATCTAACAGTACTCCTGGTGGTCAGCACATGAACTCTGTTGACATGTGCTGGCCGATCAGCTGATTAACTGACATCTGTTTTGGCTGACACCCAACATCACTACAAGACTCTCATATCGCCATTCACAGGGCGATGATGTGTAAACATGTAACATACCCCAGAACATGTATCAATGCTAATCATTACTGATGGAAAAGTGCTGTGAGAGAATGGGTTAGCACATATAATTTTCATTCTCACTCTACTGATCTGAATTCAGAGATTTGGAAGAAATAGTACACAACTTTATTACTCAGAATTTGAGTAATCTTTCATCATATTTATCAGTTTTGCCTTTACATAGTCATTTATGAATATCAGAATACCATATCAATACACTCACATTGTCCATGGTAAACTATGGTGATAATTCCTGTTAGTGTCATCACATACTATTTTAATGAAGGCCAATAATTGTTATTGTAGGTGCCGCTTAGTATATCTTTGCTCTTTAGCACACAGATAATCACTCTTGCACCTCATCACTAGTTCCTATTTATAACACTGCACCAGCATGTGTTCATAACTTATTTTGCAACTGGCAATACACAGCACTTCATTGGAAGTTCATTGTTGTTCACAGTATACATCACTAAACTGTGCTTCTGCCAGTCTTCAAAACTGACTCTAGCTTCTATCATATTCAATTACAAATTTATTTACTACTCCCAAAGCTACATAAATTCATCTCAGTTGGTTCTCTTAATATGTTGTCATAGCTCTTACTCTTAACAATTTAATTTCAAACACCCCACAATGATCATACATTTCTTGCTAAACCTGTTCAGAATGGTCCTTCCCAATATCCTCATTTGTAATCCATCTCAACCAAATTTCGTAAAAACCCCACCAAGTGTACTGACTTTTGTCTTTAAACTATTTAATCATCTTTTGTTATATGCTGTTGCCTTGAATATATGTAGTCATTTGCTCTTGATGTGAATATTCTCATGTATTAAATGTGCAAACAAAGTTGACACTCGGTGCAGTGGCTGATGGGAGTAACTGTAAAGGCATTTCCCATTTACAGTCGCTCCCATCAGTCAATGTGCTGAATGAAAACTTTGTTTGCATGAGTCAGTCACTGTGCTGAATGAAAACTTTGTTTGCATGAGTAATACCTAATGCTAACATTTTCATAAAAAACTGAAACAGATATCCACTAATGACTATAGTCTTAAATGAAATTAAGAAACATCATAATTAAATTTTCCTTCATAAAACTAAAACCATGTTGCTGAAACAAAACATATCTAATTAAATAATCCTTGTGAATCATCTCTTATGCATTTCTATTGTACCATCATATGCTTATATGAAATTATAAAGAAAATTTCCTATACTTATATTATTCTTAGTTAAATTAATTTCTTTCTCTGCTATTTCTTTGTTCCTTCAGGAATGAAACTTTTTTAAACCATGATAGGGATATAATCCCTTTATATTTCTTGTTTCAGGATGTCCTAAAAGATATTCTCCTGTATTTGGTATCCTCATTACCTCAAACGGTTGTTCATACATTAGTGGCCAGCCATGAGGGTTAGACGCTTTGTCTAAGTTGCCTTGTCACAGTTCACATGGCTCCTCCCATTGGAGGTTCAAGTCCTCCCTCAGACATGGGTGTGTGTGCGTTGGTTGTCCTTAGAATAAGTTAGATTAAGTAGTGTGTATGTCTACGGACCGATGACCTCAGCATTGATGCATGTGGATGTGTCCATAATGATACCTTTTCCCCAATGCCAAAGGATAGTCTTTGTAATACCCTCTTGACAAAATCTGTCTTGCTTTTTCTTGCCTTTTCAGTGAGATTTATTAAAGCTGTTCTAATCTTATCTTGCCAGTGGGTTTCTTCTTGTAATATCTTTGGAATCTTATCTGTCCATTCATTTTTTTCTATTCTCTCAAACATTAGTTCAGCTGGTGTAAGGTTTGTGGTCTTATGAGGTAAATTGTTCATGATTTCCTCAAAGGTATCAAGTTATTTTATCCATCTTGTTTGTTTCACATGGCAATAGGTTCACATAAAGCTGTTTAATTCATGAAAAACCCTTGCAATTGGGTTCATGCCAGGGTTATATTTGGAAGTCAAGATTTGTGTTATATTTGCTCAGGATAATGCATGCCTCCACCTATATTTCTTGGTCCACTGCACTGTGTAGTTTCCAAGACACAGGATAGGAACTATGACAGTATGTTCTGTGTGGCTTGACATTCACATGACATGTACAACCCTTCATGATACCTGGTTGCTCTTCAGATACTCTCGTATACTTCCATAATTGAGCAGACAATTGGGTCCTTTGCTCTTCCTTAAAGTGCTCTGGTTCACTTAACTTCTGTTGTATCTGCTCAGATACTTCTACTTGCACTACTCTAATCAAACTTGTCTTGAATTGGCGGTGTTCTTTTATTATTAATTGTATCTTTGCCCCTAGGCAGTATCTTCATGATTTCCCTCTTTTCTTAGTAGGTCTACCTGGGCTAGAGGTCCGTTGATACAAAAATTTTGCCACGCAGAGTGGCCACACGGTTTGAGGCACCCTGTCACTGATTGCGCGGCCACTCCCACTGGAGGTTCGAGTCCTCCCTTGAGCGTGTGTGTGTGTGTGTGTGTGTGTGTGTGTGTGTGTGTGTGTGTGTGTGTGGTGTTGTTGTTGTTGTTGTTAGTTCAAGTTAGGTTAAGTAGTGTGTAAGTCTAGAGACCGGTGACCTCAGCAGTTTGGTTCCTTAGGAACTCACACACATTTGAACATTTGATCCAAAAATTTACCTTCCCAGTAGAAAAGTCTAATTTTGCATCCTTCTCTAGGATAGTCTCTAATCCAAGAACACTGTTGACTATTAATTTATCAACTACTTATGTACGCGCCTGTTATCGCCACATTTCCTAGATTCAGTTTTAGCATCATCTGTACCCTCAGGGGTTGGGATCACATGCCAAACACTCCTAGTATCTTTTAAAGTTGTGCAGTAAAAGTTTGTAACTGGGTCTTCTTCACTAATGTATTAAGTAGGTTCATAGATAGTAAATTTACTGATGCGCCCATATCCAAAACTACTGTCACTGGAATACCCTCTATTACAACTTTAATTGCAGATGTGGGTTCTTATAAGTATTCTTCTGTACATTTGGTTGTGTCAGCACATAGCTTCTCTTCTATTAACTTTCCCTCATTATATCTCATCATATGAACTTTCTGCCCATAGCCCCCATACCTTTCCTCGACCAGTCCTCTGGGGCACGATTCGGTCAAAATTAATTTTCCAAGTGTGATTCGTTTCCATGAATCACACCCTCTCTCATTTCTGTAATATCTGGTGTCTGTTGTCTCCAGTCATTATTCATTGGCACAGAAGGCCGCATCTGTCTGTTATTGTTTTGCCAATTTGTAGTATTTGGATTTACACTGTATCATGGGTTTTATCATTTATTGTGTCTATTCCATCTGTTTCTTCCATAGCAGAAATTATTCCCATTGCCACTATGCTGGTTACAATGTTCATCATAATTATTAAAATGCTGCGGGGTGTAACTCACATTTGTTTTTTGAATAAGCTGATTGCTTGCACGGCTGCCATAGGCATTATTCGCTTGCGATTACGAGTTGTGTCTATCTGCTCTTGTCTTAATGTCTTCTTGGATCAAGTCAATGGGGTCCAAGACTGACCTAAATTCTTTTACATTCTCCTCTGATGCATGAATAAATTTTTCTCACATCTCAGCTGGAAGTGTTGCCTTCAAAATATCCTTAAGCATTGTAGGCTCATCCCAGTATCTTGCTTTGTTTAAATACTTCTCAATGTATCACCGTAGTAGACTTACAGATTTTGAACAGAAAGGTTCCGGGTTAAATACTTCTTTCCTTAATTGTTCTTGCATGCTGTGATGGTACTTGAATTACGTAGCCATTATGGCACCTCACCTCAACCTCTCGATACCAGCAATATTCTACTGTGTTTCTGTAAAATAATTAACATATTTATGTGACAACATTCAGATTTGATTTCATTAATGTAGAGGTACTTTGATACATCAATATGTTTATATTGCAATGATATTATTCTTATGTGTATTCTTTCTTTTGTCACTATGATCTTTGACGTACTTGTAACTCTGAATTTTGGGCTCATAAGTGGTTATTAGTGTGTCGAGTCTTGGTCATCATGTTGAAAAGACGCAAATTGTAGTCAGTTTATGAAATGTGAACTTTAACAATGAGTTAGATATTTTCAAGTATGTTTTATATTGTGAAGTGATGTTGCAACAAAAGTAATAAAAAAGAAGTGTAACTTAAATTCGGAGTGCTGACTACTTTTTTACATCACCATTGTCTTAACTTGCAAAAGTTTAATCTTCAAGAATGTTTTATGAAACACATCTGTAAAACTATTGAATATTGCAGAATTACACCTAGGCCTCTTTGCATCCAAGCTTGGAATCATCATTACCTAGATTTTTGACGATTGAGCCATGAGTTCACAACGAGACCATGTGGGAAACACGAAAAGATGAGTGCCTAGTTTATCCATTATTTCAAGAAATGACTTCATTAACTGTGCTCTAATGATACCTGCCACACAATATAACTTTGTTGTTGCCCGAAAATGCAATATTTAGCAGCGTGAGCAACACTACAATCATAATTAATTTTTGGCCTTTGTTGTGGTAGGGTTGTTAGAACGTGGGTGCTCTTGCTGGGATAGGCAGCACCAAATATTCAAAAATTAACAGTAGATGTGTTTCAGGAAAAGTACATAGTGAATCTGTTATGAAAAATGTTGACAAAAACCTGACAATCAAATATTAAGGGAACACAACCACAGGACGAAAAATGGATGCAAAAGACAATGGGACAACAAAGGATTTAAAATAAACACTATGACTGGATTCTGACGGAGAAGACTTCAGCTATAAGCTAAGTAAAAATTCTAACGAATTTTGTAATTTGGTATTGTCATTTTTACTGGTTCATTTTTTGTTAACAGTTAATAATGGACAAAATTAATGAAGGGGAAGGAATAGCAGGGGGGGGGGGGAGAATCAAAAACTTGATAAAATAGAATTTAGGTAGAATTTAGAATTAATACTGCAACTCCTGAACAAGCAAAATGAAAATATAAATAATTTAAAATCAGAAATGAGGGCTGAAATTGATGAAAGGTTAGGGGAGAATTTGAATAAGCAATTAAATGTAATAAAAACTGAGTTAACCGAGGTCCAAAATACACTGGAAGGTAACTTACAGGCGATAAAATTGAGGGTAGACAATGTGGAGAAAAAAGTAATTGTTTTTGAAAATGAATTCATTGCTGAAAATAGTAACAGAGTCAGGGAAATTCAGGAACTTCAAAATGAAAATGAATCACTAGATGCAAAATTAGATGACTTGAAAGCAAACAATATTAATGCAATCAGTAGTGTTGAGAAAAAGGTTGACAGTTTAGAATCAAATATTACCAATAAAGTAGACACATTAAAAACTAAAATAAATCAAGTTGAAGAATATGTTGTTAACAAAAATTTGAACAGTCATAGACCAGTATGGTCGAACCTGTTAGTGAAAAGTTTTCCTTGAGATAATTTGCACCCAGTTGATTTTTTGCACCATTGCAAGGACAATTTTGTGCCAGGAATGTCTGATAATTCAAAAATTAAATTTGTCAAAAAATTTCTTGAAGGGGAGGCCCTATCCAGGGCTAACCTAAATTTCGATCAGTGGGAAACCTTTGCAAATTTTGAGAAAAGCTTTTTAAACAAATTTTGGTCAGAATCTGAACAGGGGAGGATTAAATCTGAATTTTTAAATGGACCTATTTTCTGAGGGAGAGTGGGCACCATGAAAGCATTTTGTAAAGATCAATTGAGAAAATTAATAGATTTAGATAAACCGTTTGGTGAAATGACACAAATAGATGCACTGAAAAGGAGGCTACCTGAAAAATTACAATGTGATTTAGTTCATGGGTCTGATGATTATTTGGAAAATTTTTTAAAATATGTGGATAAATTGGATAGGGCATTAGAAAGAGGGAATATGTAAAATTTTAACAATGGTGAACACCAACGGGGGGGTGGGGGGTGGGGGGTGGGGGGGTGGTATTCAAACAGGTATGGAGAGAGGAGAGAATACAGAGACAATAGACATGAACAACACAGGGGAAACAATAGGGATCATAATGGTAATGACAGAGACAGGGAAAAGAAATTTTGGAAATAGAAACAGGTGGGATGACAGAAACAGGGAGGAACAAAATTGGAGATCAAACAACACTGAAAACAGGCAGGAAAACTTGCCCCCCTTCTAACAGCCGTGTACCGCAAGTCTCTAGAGGAACGGAGGGTTCCAAATGATTGGAAAAGAGCACAGATAGTCCCAGTCTTCAAGAAGGGTCGTCGAGCAGATGCGCAAAACTATAGACCTATATCTCTTACGTCGATCTCTTGTAGAATTTTAGAACATGTTTTTTGCTCGCGTATCATGTCATTTCTGGAAACCCAGAATCTACTATGTAGGAATCAACATGGATTCCGGAAACAGCGATCGTGTGAGACCCAACTCGCCTTATTTGTTCATGAGACCCAGAAAATATTAGATACAGGCTCCCAGGTAGATGCTATTTTTCTTGACTTCCGGAAGGCGTTCGATACAGTTCCGCACTGTCGCCTGATAAGCAAAGTAAGAGCCTACGGAATATCAGACCAGCTGTGTGGCTGGATTGAGGAGTTTTTGGCAAACAGAACACAGCATGTTGTTATCAATGGAGAGACGTCTACAGACGTTAAAGTAACCTCTGGCGTGCCACAGGGGAGTGTTATGGGACCATTGCTTTTCACAATATATATAAATGACTTAGTAGATAGTGTCGGAAGTTCCATGCGGCTTTTCGCGGATGATGCTGTAGTATACAGAGAAGTTGCTGCATTAGAAAATTGTAGCGAAATACAGGAAGATCTGCAGCGGATAGGCACTTGGTGCAGGGAGTGGCAACTGACCCTTAACATAGACAAATGTAATGTATTGCGAATACATAGAAAGAAGGATCCTTTATTGTATGATTATATGATAGCGGAACAAACACTGGTAGCAGTTACTTCAGTAAAATATCTGGGAGTATGCGTACGGAACGATTTGAAGTGGAATGATCATATAAAACTAATTGTTGGTAAGGCGGGTACCAGGTTGAGATTCATTGGGAGAGTGCTTAGAAAATGTAGTCCATCAACAAAGGAGGTGGCTTACAAAACACTCGTTCGACCTATACTTGAGTATTGCTCATCAGTGTGGGATCCGTACCAGGTCGGGTTGACGGAGGAGATAGAGAAGATCCAAAGAAGAGCGGCGCGTTTCGTCACTGGGTTATTTGGTAACCGTGATAGCGTTACGGAGATGTTTAATAAACTCAAGTGGCAGACTCTGCAAGAGAGGCGCTCTGCATCGCGGTGTAGCTTGCTCGCCAGGTTTCGAGAGGATGCGTTTCTGGATGAGGTATCGAATATATTGCTTCCCCCTACTTATACTTCCTGAGGAGATCACGAATGTAAAATTAGAGAGATTAGAGCGCGCACGGAGGCTTTCAGACAGTCGTTCTTCCCGCGAACCATACGCGACTGGAACAGGAAAGGGAGGTAATGACAGTGGCACGTAAGGTGCCCTCCGCCACACACCGTTGGGCGGCTTGCGGAGTATCAATGTAGATGTAGATGTAGATGTAGATGTAGACAACCTCAATGAGGGTCGGCAGTTTTGGGGCAAGAAAATTTAATCACAATAGGACCTACAATAACAACTGTGAATTTACAGATAGAGGAAGAAGGATAAATGTAACTAATTATTATAATAAAACCAGTGAAAGACAAAACAAATACACACCACGAATAACATACACTCATTTTCAACACCAAATTAATACTTTTAATTTTGATCAGAAATTTTGGGATACGATAAGAGAAAATAATCATGTTGAAAGGAATAAGGTAACTACTTCTGAGAACAAGCCAGATGAGGATATTGCAATTGTGCCAGAATTTTATAATTGGGTAGAGAATGAAAATCTATATAATTCTGAAGTATCTGACAAACATTACAGCTATGATTTGAATAAGTTATTTAATGAAAATGAAAAGTTATGTGAAGAGAGAGAGATGGAACTTAATTTGACTGTGGATAGGATGCATGATGAGGAAAGTTTAGATTTTGATAAAAATACGAAAACTAATGAGGTTGTTGGGAGTTGTACGGAGGTAAGTGATGGTGAGATTAATGCTGTTGGTGAGTATCAGGTATTCGTCAAGATTATTTCAAGTGAATTAGTAAATCTATGTGATAATGAAGTTGATAACTGTGAGCATTATGATGAGGTAAGTGTGGTTAGTAATGAGGAAGTGGACACTCATGCATCTGAAGAACAGGTAAAGTTAAGCCAGTGTAACCAATGTAATGTAGCAGAGGACTGAAATGTTGTGCCAGCTAATAGTATGAAGTATTTAAACCCACATACAAGTTCTGAAGGAAAAGGTGAAAAATTTTTAAAAATATTATGGAACAGTTGCTATTACAAAACAGATAGGGAAGAGTTTTGGAACTATTTAGCTAAAATTTGTAGAAGGTTATATCCTCACTGGTGGCAAAGAGTAAAATGTAATGAATTGCTGTTGTATGCTCAACCAGTTGTATCCATAGATGATGTTAATGAAAATGTCAATGTGTGTGTGAAGCTATTAAAAACTGATCGTGAAAATAATGAGGTTAATTTTAGAGAAATTGAAAATGACCTGTTACATGAGCCATTAAAAGAAAAAGTAGAAGAATGTGAATTAGGGTCTTCATACATTAAAGGTAAAGTAAACATTTGGGAGGGTAAATGTCTCATTGATACAGGGGGTCCTATTTCAGCCATTTCAGAAAAATTCAGAAATAAAATTAAAGAGTGTTGATTTTGTTGAGGCCCCTGTGATGGGAGTAAAGATAAGAGGAGCTACAGGCAAACACAGTAAAGTCATCAAAAGTAAAGTATTTTTATCATTTGAAATAGAAGAAGTAAAATTTGAGCAGGGTTGTCTTGTTATTCCAAGTTTAGAAGAGAACATAGTGTTTGGCATGGACTGGGTGTTAAAGGTAAGTGCTGCATTTAACTGGAGTGAGGTGAAGTTAATTGTGTGTGAACCGAAAAGCAATATTACTGTGTGTACACAACTGTTTATTATACACTGTTGCAATCATGTCAGGAAAATCATAGACTATGAAGAGAATTTGTACTGTTATGATGACAAGCCTGAGCTAAATTTTTCCGGTCAAAATTATGAAAACCTAGTTAAAAGCAAAGTAGAGGAAGCAATTAATTTGGACAGTGAACAATAGAGACAGTTGGAAAATTTATTGTGGGAATTTCAAGATGTTTTCAATGAAAAACCTGGAAGAGTCAAGAATTATCAATGCACTTTACACCTTAAAAATCATGAACCTTTTTTTCTCAAGCCTTATAGTATTCCTTTTGCAAAAAAAAAAAAAAAAAGGGTGAGAGTGAGATACAAAAAATGGAAGAAGTAACAGTGATCATAATAATCCTTTGGTTGTGGTTTCCAAATGTGGAGGGGGTGTGGACTTGTACTTGATTCTAGACACCTTAACAAACTTTTGAAAAGAGAAAATGATCATCCAGAAAACATAGATGAACTGTTACATAAATTTGAATGTGTGAAATTCATGAGCAGCTTAGACTTAACTTCAGGCTTTCACCAAATTTCTTTAGAAATATATTCTAGAAAGTACACTGCATTTTTGTATGGGGGGAAAAAGTTATCATTACTGCGTTGCACTATTTGGACTAACTGTTTCTGTTGCTGAGTTTATTAGAGCATTAGATCTTGTTTTGGGGGATGAACTACTGTCTAAACTTACTGTATATGTAGATGATATTTTGATTTCTGGAAAAACATGGGAAGAACATTTTGAATTGCCAACACAGGTGTGTTAAAGTTAGAAAAAATGTAAATTTGGGGTAAGTGAATTGAAATTTTTGGGACACATTATTTCGGAAAAGGGGATTGAACCTGACAGAGAAAAAATTGAAGCTATAGAGAAGGCTCCTGTTCCTAAAAATAAGAAACAATTAAAATCTTTTTTTGGTCTTGCTGGATTTTACAGAAAGTATGCCAGTACTCAAGCTATGAACGCTTCTTGTTTATGTGATCTATTAAAGAAAAATACTGTCTGGGATTGGTCATCTGATTGTCAAAAAGCATTTGATGAGATAAAGAAACAACTTTCACAGACCAGAATTCTATATAGGCCTGACATGTCTTTACCCTTCTGTCTACCAGTTCCTTGATGTCAGGTACTGACAAGCCTGCAATTTGCTGGTATCACAGGAGATCTCGGGACATGGCAAAGCATGAATACAGTGCCCTGCTCACCCCCAAATGTTGGTAGTAATCAGATGTAAGTGCACTGACCAATTGCTGGCTGTCATCTCAGCACCTTCATCAGTGGGCGTAAGTCTGGGCAGAAATATCTCGTAGATACTGATTCTGACATACATGTGTTCCCACACACAAAACTGCACAGCAAGCAGCTCCACTCCCTGTTCTGTTTGACTACTGCCAACAATTCAATTATATTGACATACAGAGTAGATCAGTCAGAATTTTTGAATAGGGCATAACTTCACATGGGATTTTATGGCTGCAGACATGTCAAAACCTACAATAGGTGCAGATTTTTTGACACATTATCAACTGCTTCCTGACATGGTGAATACACAGCTTTTTGATGGTGTCATTGTGTTGACAACTGTAGGTTTTCATTGAGATGTGACAGTTCTCATGGTTAAACTTGTGCAAGATATATGTGGCAAGTATGCTGACTTATTGAAGAGATTAACAGACTGACAAGACCTCCAGGAGCAACAAAGGAGATACCCCATGACACGGTGAATCAGAAGGACCATTAGCCTCCCGCAAACATTGTCACTTGTCACCAGATTGAATTGCCATAGCGAAAGTGGGATTTGATATCATGATTTGTGAAGGGATGATGTGGCCACTGAGTAGCCCCTAATCATCTCCACTACACTTGGTACCAAAAAAGAATGGCACATGGTGCTTTTGTGTGATTATTGGACCGTAAAAGCTAGAAGTGACCCCAATCAATACCCCATACCTTTGCTTCAAGACTGTAGTTATGCATTATGTGGCATGATTGTATTCAGTGTTTTAGATTGTCCAAAGGTATAAATGCAGATTCTTATGGTGGGAGCAAACATACAAAAGACAGCCACTATCACTCTTTTTGACCTTTTCAAGAGATGGTCCGTGATGTTGGGCCCACAAAATGCAGTGCAAATAAGGCAAAGGTTCATTTATTATGTGCAACAAGCCCTAAATTTCTGCTTTGCTTATCTCAATGACATTTTTATGCTCTCCACCTCTCTGGAGCAACGTCATCAACATCTTACTGAAGTGTTCAGAACATTGGAAGGGTATGGTGTCATCCTAAGTACTGCCAAGTGTGTCTTAACGTCATCAACATCTTACCGAAGTGTTCAGAACATTGGAAGGATATGGTGTCATCCTAAGTACTGCCAAGCGTGTCTTCAGCCAGGCACAAGTTGATGTTTTGGCCACTGGATCATGTTGTCGAGCTCGCTACCCTTGCCGTCAGAAGACATGGCTACAGATCACCAAAGAACTGCATCATATGTTGGTGTCTTCACTTTCTATTGCTGACATCTACCTCTAATGAATGAGTTCCAAGCACCATTAACAGCAGCACTCACTGTCCCGAAGAGCAAGGTAAACACACCAGTTTTGTGGATTGATGGGATGATCTCAGATTTCAAAGCAGCCAAGTGGAGTATAGTGGATCTGGCTTTACTCATGCAGACAGAACTGAGTGCACCACTGGCATTGGTAGTTGATGCGAGTCAAGTGGCAATCAGAACAGTGTTGAAACAACTTTGTGATTGAGCATAGCAGCTGCTAGTATTCTTCTCACACAAGCTGTCTCTGCCTCAACAGAAATGTAGTGCCTACAACAGAGAGCTTTTAGCAATCTATGAAACCATTAAATATTTCCAATCTCAGCTGGAGGACACACAATTCCCAAACATAAGCCACTCCTATGTGCCTTCCAACAGTTCGTCAGCATGGCAAGTTGGTCTACCTTTCTCAGTTCAGCACAGATATAAAACACATTTATGAAACAATATAGTGGCTGGTTAAAGACTCCAAATCATCAATCAAACTTTTGATAGCAGAAATTCCTGGCACTCATGCAAAGTTGTACTGCAATGTGTCCAGTGGCAAACCTTGTTCTTTCCTGTCAATGAAATTCAGGAGATTTGCTTTTGATAATATACTGGGTAACTGTAATTAAAGTTAAACTTTCAAAATGCTGTAGAAATAACACCACTGGTCAGAATGACGTCAAATAGCAATGGAATATTATCAGAGGAGGGGGAAAACGTATAGCAGAAGAAGAAAACAGTGTGAAAATTGATCAATAGATGGTGCTGTATGTGTCAGAAAAACACCTGCCATGCGCACGATCCATTGAAGTTGGTATAAACACGCCAGGTACATGACTTTTCCTCCTTTCATGTCTGTGACATTTGCCATGACTGTCTCAATGCAGGATCATGCTCTGCTTGTAAAGCTGTATTACAAGACTGATGACTGTGCTCACGTCACTCTGCGTAAGTTCCGGTCATTGAAGGGTTTGGAAAAAGGCGTTGTTCCAATGACTGCTGTGGGTCTGGATAAAATGATTCAGAAATTCGAAAAGACAGGTTCTTTTGGTGTGCAACCTGGTGGAGGGAGGAAACGAATTGATTTGAAGTCAGTGGAAGCAGTGGCAATAGCAATGCAGGAGGTGACAAGTGGAGGTGTGCAAATGTGTAGTGCATGGAGAATTGCCTGAACATTGGACATACCCCATGCACTGTGTAGCCATCCAAAATTACCCTTGTGTATGTGTTGTTTCCTGTTGACCTGCCAGCAAGAGAGACCTTCATTTTAGAATTTCTTGCTCATATGGAACTGGACAATGATGGGCTGTGGAAGATTTTGTGGTCGGGCAAATCCCACTTCCATCTGGCAGGGTATGTCAATACACAGAATTGTTAAACATGTGCAATGGAAAATTCACACACATATCAACTAGTAGCACTTCATCCTGGAAAGTTCACTGTGTGGTGCAGGTTTATGGCATCGTTTATCACAGGGCCATATTTTTTTTAAGAGGCAAGTGCTTCTGGTCCTGTTACCTGTACCATCACTGGTGAGTGCTATGAGTGTCTTTTGTGCAACCACAGCATTCCAGCTCTCCAATAGCATGGATCTGTAGATGGGATCATTTTTATGCAAGATGGCACATCTCCACACATTGCAAATCCAGTTAAGCAGCTGCTGAAGTGCAATTTCAGAAGTGCTAGAATAATCAGCCTCCATTTCCCTACAGCCTGGTCATCCCAATCACCTGATCTTAATCCGTGTGACTTCTGGCTGTAGGACTATCAGTGTTCCGACTGCAAACTTAGTTGCATAGAAGGCATGCATTGCACAACACATTCTGAACATGACCCTGAAAACACTTCAATCAGTTGTAGAACATACTGTTTCTTGATTTAAACTTGTTGCAGAATATGGTGGACAGCATACTGAACATGATTTGCACCACTCACATGGAAATTAATAATCCGATTTGATTTTGGTTGATGCTTTTTATGTGGTTTTTGGCCTCAGGACAATTAAAAACCAATGTGATTGATGATTTTTATGTGGGTTTTGGCCACAGGACAATTAAAAACTGATGTGAGTGATGCTTTTTATGCAGTTTTGGGCCTCAGAACAATTAAAAACAAATTTTTCCCATCCGATGTGATATGATCTTGCCATGGTGGATGGGCTTATGTAACTAACAGTATCACACTTGTACAGCCATGCACACTGATAAGTACAATTTGTTTAACATCAAATGTGTACACGTTAGGCATTGTTGTATGAGTCATTTGACATTTGTGTCTTACAGTACCATCTATTGCTGCGTTTTTTAACTCTTTATTTTTCTTCTGCCATACATTTTCCACTTCTCCTACAATTGGTTTTACATGGCCAGAAGTCAAGAAACATTGCTGAGACTGGGCACGGCCATGTATTAAATGGCATCTCAACATAGCCAACAGACATGTGCATGTGCCAGTGGATAACTTTCCAGGTAAAACAGTTTGATTTGCACATGTTTGTATTGTTATTGTCAGCTCCTTACCTGCATTGAAAGGCAAATGTTATTTATTAACAATGATAGACTGCTTTGCCTACTGGCCAGAAACTGCATGAGTAGACAACATCTCAGCAGAGACCTTAGCTTATGCCTTTGTTTCTTGTTGGATGTGTCATATTGTGGCTATCCTTCACATGTCGTGACAGATTGCAGACAACAATTTGAGTACAGACTATTTATATGGTTGACTAAATTATGTGACACTGTGTTTCATAGAAAGATGAGCTATCACCCCACAAGCAGTGAGATGACAGAATGCTGCCACCGATCGTTGAAAGCAACCCTGATTTACCATGATACAAGTTGAGAAAAACAGCCCTCCTAATGCTTTTGCTTGGTCCAAGAAACACAACCCAGATTTTGATGCTTCAGCTGCCAAACTGATGTATGGTGAAATGTTATGGCTGCCAAGGGAGTTTTGGGTACATGGTTCTTGCAGCTACATAACTTGACAGATGGTAATTTTATTTGTTCATTGACAGAACACATCTCCCACACCCAGCCTTGGTAACTGTAGGCATGTCGCCAGTCCTACATATGTATACAAAATCCATCTCAAGTGCTCACACATAACACTATGCTCTGATGGTGTCAAACACCTGTTGCAACTATGTTATACTCTGGACTACATAGAGCAGTGCAATGATGGGGCTTCATGCTTTAATTATCGTTAATACAAAATGAGGTCAACACAGCACAATTGCAACTCAGTTACAACTGCTTTGTCACCAAGGGTTCCAACAACTGTTGACATGAAGAAGCCCACTGGAGAAACAACACAATTGGGTTGTAGCATCCATTACCATACAACATTTTTGGACACCACTTCACTTTCCCAGCAGGGGCTCCAGTGCAAGTAGTGCTGTTCTCGTGCATAATTTTGTAATGCTTTCGAAGTGCTTCCACACCAGGCACTAGAGTCATTGTATTCTATTATGCTTGTGTGCTTACTTTTAGAATAGTCTTTTATTCCATTGTTTATTAGTTGTGGAAATGATTTTTGACTAGTGTCTATTCTAGTTGTCAGATTGATTCTACTTCCATGTAAAATGCCTCAATCTAACATATGTCATTACCAATAACCAATAAAGGGTTACTTATTCTGACATGAAGAGTTTCTTTCAATATATCAGTGGCTAATAGTATGCAGGCAGGAATTTGTTCAGACAGCCCCAGACACAAGGTCACTCTATCAGTTTGTTAGTATGATATGTGAGCGTTGTGTTATGGCTTTGAAGTAACCTGTGTAGTGAAGAATCAAGAACACTATTTCAGAACATGGTTTTATAGAGGTTTTGACTAAAAACTAAGTGTATATCTAAATGTGAAGATAAAACGACAAAATAGACTGCCTCCTGTGGTCATAGGCTCCTTTCTCTCTTGTAATACATCACATGTAAATTGTTATACTTTGTACAGAGAGATGTTGTCAAGAAACTACAAGCTGCAGAGAACATATAGCTAAACAGAAATATTATCTTGAAGTACAAAGAATACTTGGCACAACAACACTATTATTTCAGAACAGGTGATGTAGATCTTATACTGAGTTGGTGAATATACACATTAGAAAAAGTATTTCAGTGGTATACAAATCCTTTTGTGTCATGTTTATACAGCTCAAATTTCATACTTGTTTATACAGGGTGTTCAGAAATTCCCATTACAAACTTCTACAACTTGAAGGGGGGAGTGAGTACATAATTTTTTTAAATAGGAAGCCATGCCTGGAAATGTACCATTCGCATTCTACAACGGTTTCAGTTTAGATGTATAACTCACCTATTTCTGCTTGATGAACTGAATTAAGTGTGATACTGTATAATTATTAGGTAACAATTTGAAAGGAAACGTAATGAGCCCCATTTGTTTGTATTAACACTTAAACATTACATGTTTGCATTATTCCAAAACAAAAAGAACTCAGCACACTGTACATATAGAACAATACTGATGCATTGCAACAGCAGCTTGTGTCAGAACAATGCATGTGTGGCAAAGCATCTTCTGGTAACACTCTTCATCCTACTTGTTGTCTCTTAAGTTTCTAGCATAGTCGCCAGAACTCATGCTAGCAGATCTCACTTTATCTCTACAGGAGTCTTGTAAACTAAGCTTTGCATGAAACCCCACTAGAAGTAGTCCACAACATCCTGTCTGTCTTATTGCATATGTGTTAAACTTGATGTTATAACAATTGGTGACGAGGTAGTGGATTTTTCCTTTTCACCGTTGACCCACAGGTTTCCATGGCTACTGTCGAGCAACTATTGCAAAATCTCCTTGAACAGCAAACACTTCTAACAGCGGCGATTCACGACTTCATCGCGGCGTCAAATGCAGGGCATTTCTTGTCGTTGGCTATACCTCCTTTTCCTCCTTATGACGAGATGGTGGAAGACTGGTCTGATCATGAAAAACGTCTTCGACAGCACTTCTTGGCATTTCATGTCATGGATGAACAACCATGTAAGTCTCTGTTCCTTTACTGGATTTCACCTCAAATGTATCAGTTGTTGACACAATTGCCTCCTTTGAAGGATACTGCATCTTTGTCCTTTGCTGAAATGTGCTCACTTCTGTCTGTCTATTTTCAAAAGCAAACGCATGTGGTAGCCTCTTGTGTTGCCTTTTATCGTTGTCAAAAACACGGTGGGACAACACAGCACCTAAGCCATAGTACGAAGCATCCACAGCAAGCACAACTGGTTTGGAGGGATCAAAGTGGACAAGCAACGATCACTCAATAGCGCGTTTTTCTGTTTCTGGAACACCTCTTGGCATTCGGCCGTCCATACAAATGGAATGTTGCGCTGACATAATTGGTGCAATGGTGCAGCAACTTGTACTACATTAGGAATGAACCTATGATAACACGTTATTTTATCCAACACAGATTGTAATTCCGACAAATTTTTAGGAGAAGGAAGGTTGGCAATGGCACGAAGATGTGACCGTAAGGGATGGACACTTTGTGCATTGATTACATGTCCCATATATTCAATTTATGTTCAGAAAAACACACATTTATATCTGTTCACTTTTAGTCCTGCCTCCAACAACACTGTAAAGAGGTGACACAAAGTCTGCAAATGTTCATTCAGAGTATGACCGGCAATGATGATGTTGTCCAAGTAATTTGAACGAAACAGAACCTTGGCAGTCAGTTTTGATAAGTAACACTGAAAAATAGCAGGAGCAGATGAACTGCTAAAGGGGAGAAGCAAATATTTGAAGAGACCCAAGTGAGTATTAATCATGAAAATGTTTTGGGATGCTTCATCTAATGGAATCTGCAAGTACGCATCCCACAAGTCTATCTTGGAATAATATCTTGCCATACCTAATTTGTCCATTAATTCCTCAGGGCATGGGAGAGGATAGCTATCAACAATAATTTGTGGATTCACAGTACTCTTGAAATCCACACAAAGACGTAAAGAATCATTCGGCTTTTTAAGCGCAACTAATGGGGAGGTCCACTGACTAGCATTAACTGGTGCAAGGACTCCTGCAGTTTGCAAAGAATTGAGTTTGTCTGCTACTTGGTCACGTAATGCATGAGGCACTGCTCTGCCTTTGCAAAAATGTGGCTGGGCGTTTTCCTTGAGGGTGATGTGTGCAACATAATCACGTACGCAGCCCAACCACTGCTAAACAGTTCAGGAAACTCCTCACAGAGGGGGACCACAGCGTCTAGAGTAGGAAGGGCACTGATTGCTAAGACATTGTTCTGTATGCTTAGGCCGAACAAATCAAAATTGTCAGGTCTGAAAATGTTTTCGCATGAGGGTGTGGCCACTACATGGAACTGAACTGTCCTGGTCACGTCATGATATGTTGCTGGCAGGCTGCACATGCCAAGTACAGAGATATGCTCGCCACTATATGCTGTGAGTGTAGAAGAGGGCATGGCAAGTTTAGGCTTTCCAATAAGTGCATACACATTACTGTTGATAAGTGTCATGGAAGCACTGGTATCAAGTTGAAACGTCACATGATGGGTAGCAATAAACAAGTCTATGTACAGTTTGGTAGCCTGCTGGTGCACAGAGGGTGGCAAAACACTACCACCATGAATGACATACACACCACTCCACAAATCACTTGCAACAACACTGTGCGAAACACTGTCTGCACTAGAGGCAATAGCATTAACAGACGGAGCATGGTCAGACGTTCTAGATGCCAAAGTATTTTGTTTCAGCTGCTGGCATATGGACTGCACATGTCCAGTCTTTCCACATTTGTAACAAGAGTAATTTCATGAGGGACAGTTTTTGCGGAGGTGACGAACATTGTACTTAGGACAAGATTTCAATGGCGTCCAGGAGGAAGCAACCTGTTTATTCCGTAGCGAAGGCAGTTGATGGAAATGCCAGTCACTTCCGCCCTGCTGTTTGGGAACACGCGGAGTGTGTGGCGACTTGTCCTTACAGTGGTTGGTCCATTGCAAACTAGGACTGTCAGACATATGACAAATTGTAGGCACTTCAAAACTATTTTGTGCATTCTCACATGCGTCTCTGCTCTCTAGTATAACCAGTACCTGATCAAGGGAGGGATCTGGGATCCATAGGAGTTGCTCCCAAACATGAACATCCAGCACACTTTGAGTGATTGCATCACGAATCATGGCATCAGCAAACGATGTTCCATAGTCGCTTGCAACTTTACAATCATGGGTTAAACCTTTCAATTCCGCCACCCATTGTTTATAAGTTTGACCTTGCTGTCGACGGAAGCAAAAAAAACGGAATCTAACCACAGTGACTAAAGTTTGTGAGTCAAAGTATGTACACAGGGCCTGAACACACTGGTTGTAGGCTAATGATTTTGGGTGGGTGATGGGGAAGAGTTTCTCCAACAAACGATACACATTAACATCCACAGAAGCCAACAAGAATGCAAATTTAAGCTGACCTGGATGTTGGTGAGCTGGGACATGTGCCTTGAAGAGAGCGAGGTATTCATTCCAAGTTTCAGTTTCCTCCCTGAATTCACAGAATGGCGGCGTGCAGGTCAGCCAATTGGTTGGGCTGACTGCAGCTGGGGAGGTCGGTTGCCTCTGCGGTGCAACCAGCTGCTATATGCCAATGAAGAGCTGTGTCATCTGCTGCATCCACAAAACCCATATTTGTTCACGCATAACCGCCGGAGCAGCAGATGCTTGTGCCGTAGTGGTAGGACCAAAGTGTGGAGGCGATGGATCTGCCATATTAGTTAAAGTCAATCGCGCCTCACAAGTTGATAACAAACAAAACAAAGATAAAAAGTTCTCCACTCTGCAAGCAGAAAAGTCCACAACAAATAGAGTTAAACCTGGTTAGGCACAAGCAATGAGGAAATGGTGCATGAAGTGGAGTATGATCTGGCATGAGGAGGTGATAGCGGCATTGGGAAGCAAAGTCCGCCCATGACACTGCTAAATGAAATAGCCTCATCACCACTTTTATGTCTGCCTGGAGTAGCAAACATATGTTAGAATTGGTAGCAGGATGTGACCGGGATGTGACACAAGATCTGATGGCTGAGAAAAGATTGGCCTCAAAGTAAGGTGCCAGCGATCAGGAAGATTATTTATCTTTATTCTCCTCACTGAAGCAGGCACCGTCTATTGCTCTCATAGCAAGTAGCTACGTAATTAAGTTCACAATACAATTCACAAATCCACAGTACAATCCAAATCGTAACTAAGTTCTAAGCCCAAGTTTGTAATATAAGATCTATACAATAACACTTCGATATTAACACAGCTAGTGAGCAAGAGCGAGTGGCCATGCATCGGGTCTGTGCTCCCGTTATATCTTGTGATCATAGAGGGAGCTGCAGGTAAGAACTATTGAATGGTGTGATGTCTTTAGCCCGAGACAATGCCATGAACTTCTGGCAGCTGCGATGGGAAGCTAAGGCTGACCACCGCGCATGTGCCGCTGGGCTTAGCGATGGCAGGGCGAGCATGATTCAGTTAGGTTCGCGGACATAGCATAATGTTTTGTGGTAACACAGTACTAGTCATTTGTGCCTACAGCTCATGTGTTCTAGCAGATGATCTCACACTGTAGCAGCTGATGTGTCACCTGGAAAAAAGCCACATCATGAAATTTACACACTCAAGGACAAAAGTTTTCTCTGCAATACACCTCTTTGCTGCTGCACATGGGTTTTGCCCTAAAGCATGCAACGGGAAACATCAAAAACTCCTGGCACTTCCCACATTGATGCCAAGCTGTCCACAAGATTGGTGCAGCAATTTAATGTTCTTCTGGTGTTAATGTTTATGTTCAAGTTACTTCATTATCAGAACTTAATGGCTTTTGTAGTGCTCCAGATAGGTACATAACCCATGAAGATTTTGATGATGAGTCAGTTTTGTGAGTCTATAAAGCAGCATTGCATGCTCCTGTGATCCCTATGGACTACTAGGCAAGATTGATACCGTACTTGAGCGCAACATTATTCAGCAATTGCCTCACTTTCTCACATCCTGAGAATGGAGTATCCACTTCTTGGAGCCCATTAAGTTATAGTGAGTGTGGCAACATGTAACCTCCTTTTTGGAGCTATATGCAAACCACTGTGGCCCAATTTTAATGTATTACTATTGGTTAGTTAATTAAAACTATTGTTTATTTATTTATTATTATAAATTGATATTTGTTATGCGTGCTTTTATATTAATTATTGGTTTAGTTATTGGTTTCAGTTGGTTTAGCTTAGTTCCTTATTTAATTTTATCTTTACTCTCCTGAAAACCTGAAAAATGTAAATGTTTCATTTTAAATACCACAGGAGAACAAGAGATGCATTACGCAGTAGCAATCTTGCGGAAATTACTCATCGTCATCTGCTCCACCTGAAATCTCTAAAACATTTACTCACTACGCAGATCATTTGACTCAGCTGTGTGCTGTGTTGTTTGATGAGTCTGGGTGATAGGTCCAACAATCTAGCAAATTAAAGTTTATTAATTCGGAGATAATCTCTCAACGAATTACGACCTCTGAGTGATCAATGTCTTGTAATATCTATACTGTGCTGTGATAATTAACTAATTTTGGTATGGAGATATACACACCTTGAGGCTTAGACCCCAACTAGGTATCACAGATGATAGGAAAGACAGAATAATTTAGAAATTTGACAGATATTCTAGAATTCATAGGAAAGATAAAATCTGCCTCATAGCCAAAAAAAATCTTTACACATGAAAATTTTTACAATCTTCTGAAAAATTTTCTTCATCGATGTCTTACTGAACTGCGGTGAAACTGATCAAACAGGAACATGGGACACAGCACGGAGGACAGTTGTCGCATTGGTGTACCGGACAGGAGACATAATGGATTTGAGAGACCAGAGGGGACCTCAGGAACAGGTACTCAGGGTTGTGGCATGAAACAATCGAAATTCGTCTAAGGAATGGTCAACTATTAAAGATTCCCGGAAGAGAAGGGTTAGACGAATTTCTCCAGATTCATTTTTGAACTCAAATATGGACCTGATCCATCCAATTAGTTGAATTTCTCCAGATTCATTTTGAACTCAAATATGGACCTGATCCATCCAATCTTCATCTGAGGAATGGGAAAATCCATTTGTCTTATACTTTCCACAACTAGGTGTCTTAATCGATACTGTAGTTGCACAATATCAGAATTCCAGATCGGAAAACAATTTTGAAAACATGGATAATTTCATCCATCTTCTTGAGTAAGCCGAAAGGTTCTAATCCTGGTTTTAACTTTTTTAATTCCTTCTCGTACAGAATCTCATCAGCTTCTTAACTGACAGATATACTGCAATAGTTTTCTGTCACTGACATCCTCTTGTGTGACACCTGCTGCACTCAATCTTCCTGCGAAGTGGACACCCTTTGTATTAATTCAGTCTTTGATTTCGTGCCTGATTCCAAGTTCGGAGGTGAAGTTATAATACCTTGAACTTCAGCTGCATAGTGGTGGTTTAGCTGACTGACCAACAGTGCAAATGTAATGGAATTGGCAGTCACTCTGGTGCAGAGGAAACTTGCTACTGCCTGAGCAAACCATAATGCTGGGTTGCGGGGTCAAAACAGCAGTAGCCACACGGCCAGTCTTGATATGGTTGGCAGGTCTGTCTCCACTCCAATTTATGATTCTTGACGTTTGCTGCTACCCATTTGTGCTGCTGATTTATTTTCTCTCTAACTGTGATCATGTTTTGGTCACCACTGTCACAAGTTGTGTGTGTTGTACTTGCGATCTCATTATCACGTTCTTGTCCACAGTGAGAATAAGATACCCTCGAAGCATAATTCTGTTCAACACATTATTTAGACGAGAAGTTTATTTTAAGTTAACATAACAGCAGGAAAAATATTATGGAACATTTCCAGTGCAACGAATATTACCAGTGTTTTTGGTAACTAAGAGAGGAAATCAGTAACAGTAACAGTAATACTAAAAAAAGTTAAATCAAGTTATTAAATTCATGGAGCATGCGCTGCAACAAGGAGAAATCATCTAACAGTACTCCTGGTGGTCAGCACATGAACTCTGTTGACATGTGCTGGCCGATCAGCTGATTAACTGACATCTGTTTTGGCTGACACCCAACATCACTACAAGACTCTCATATCGCCATTCACAGGGCGATGATGTGTAAACATGTAACATACCCCAGAACATGTATCAATGCTAATCATTACTGATGGAAAAGTGCTGTGAGAGAATGGGTTAGCACATATAATTTTCATTCTCACTCTACTGATCTGAATTCAGAGATTTGGAAGAAATAGTACACAACTTTATTACTCAGAATTTGAGTAATCTTTCATCATATTTATCAGTTTTGCCTTTACATAGTCATTTATGAATATCAGAATACCATATCAATACACTCACATTGTCCATGGTAAACTATGGTGATAATTCCTGTTAGTGTCATCACATACTATTTTAATGAAGGCCAATAATTGTTATTGTAGGTGCTGCTTAGTATATCTTTGCTCTTTAGCACACAGATAATCACTCTTGCACCTCATCACTAGTTCCTATTTATAACACTGCACCAGCATGTGTTCATAACTTATTTTGCAACTGGCAATACACAGCACTTCATTGGAAGTTCATTGTTGTTCACAGTATACATCACTAAACTGTACTTCTGCCAGTCTTCAAAACTGACTCTAGCTTCTATCATATTCAATTACAAATTTATTTACTACTCCCAAAGCTACATAAATTCATCTCAGTTGGTTCTCTTAATATGTTGTCATAGCTCTTACTCTTAACAATTTAATTTCAAACACCCCACAATGATCATACATTTCTTGCCGAACCTGTTCAGAATGGTCCTTCCCAATATCCTCATTTGTAATCCATCTCAACCAAATTTCGTAAAAACCCCACCAAGTGTACTGACTTTTGTCTTTAAACTATTTAATCATCTTTTGTTATATGCTGTTGCCTTGAATACATGTAGTCATTTGCTCTTGATGTGAATATTCTCATGTATTAAATGTGCAAACAAAGTTGACACTCGGTGCAGTGGCTGATGGGAGTAACTGTAAAGGCATTTCCCATTTACAGTCGCTCCCATCAGTCAATGTGCTGAATGAAAACTTTGTTTGCATGAGTCAGTCACTGTGCTGAATGAAAACTTTGTTTGCATGAGTAATACCTAATGCTAACATTTTCATAAAAAACTGAAACAGATATCCACTAATGACTATAGTCTTAAATGAAATTAAGAAACATCATAATTAAATTTTCCTTCATAAAACTAAAACCATGTTGCTGAAACAAAACATATCTAATTAAATAATCCTTGTGAATCATCTCTTATGCATTTCTATTGTACCATCATATGCTTATATGAAATTATAAAGAAAATTTCCTATACTTATATTATTCTTGGTTAAATTAATTTCTTTCTCTGCTATTTCTTTGTTCCTTCAGGAATGAAACTTTTTTAAACCATGATAGGGATATAATCCCTTTATATTTCTTGTTTCAGGATGTCCTAAAAGATATTCTCCTGTATTTGGTATCCTCATTACCTCAAACGGTTGTTCATACATTAGTGGCCAGCCATGAGGGTTAGACGCTTTGTCTAAGTTGCCTTGTCACAGTTCACATGGCTCCTCCCATTGGAGGTTCAAGTCCTCCCTCAGACATGGGTGTGTGTGCGTTGGTTGTCCTTAGAATAAGTTAGATTAAGTAGTGTGTATGTCTATGGACCGATGACCTCAGCATTGATGCATGTGGATGTGTCCATAATGATACCTTTTCCCCAATGCCAAAGGATAGTCTTTGTAATACCCTCTTGACAAAATCTGTCTTGCTTTTTCTTGCCTTTTCAGTGAGATTTATTAAAGCTGTTCTAATCTTATCTTGCCAGTGGGTTTCTTCTTGTAATATCTTTGGAATCTTATCTGTCCATTCATTTTTTTCTATTCTCTCAAACATTAGTTCAGCTGGTGTAAGGTTTGTGGTCTTATGAGGTAAATTGTTCATGATTTCCTCAAAGGTATCAAGTTATTTTATCCATCTTGTTTGTTTCACATGGCAATAGGTTCACATAAAGCTGTTTAATTCATGAAAAACCCTTGCAATTGGGTTCATGCCAGGGTTATATTTGGAAGTCAAGATTTGTGTTATATTTGCTCAGGATAATGCATGCCTCCACCTATATTTCTTGGTCCACTGCACTGTGTAGTTTCCAAGACACAGGATAGAAACTATGACAGTATGTTCTGTGTGGCTTGACATTCACATGACATGTACAACCCTTCATGATACCTGGTTGCTCTTCAGATACTCTCGTATACTTCCATAATTGAGCAGACAATTGGGTCCTTTGCTCTTCCTTAAAGTGCTCTGGTTCACTTAACTTCTGTTGTATCTGCTCAGATACTTCTACTTGCACTACTCTAATCAAACTTGTCTTGAATTGGCGGTTTTCTTTTATTATTAATTGTATCTTTGCCCCTAGGCAGTATCTTCATGTTTTCCCTCTTTTCTTAGTAGGTCTACCTGGGCTAGAGGTCCGTTGATACAAAAATTTTGCCACGCAGAGTGGCCACACGGTTTGAGGCACCCTGTCACTGATTGCGCGGCCACTCCCACTGGAGGTTCGAGTCCTCCCTTGAGCGTGTGTGTGTGTGTGTGTGTGTGTGTGTGTGTGTGGTGTTGTTGTTGTTGTTGTTAGTTCAAGTTAGGTTAAGTAGTGTGTAAGTCTAGAGACCGGTGACCTCAGCAGTTTGGTTCCTTAGGAACTCACACACATTTGAACATTTGATCCAAAAATTTACCTTCCCAGTAGAAAAGTCTAATTTTGCATCCTTCTCTAGGATAGTCTCTAATCCAAGAACACTGTTGACTATTAATTTATCAACTACTTATGTACGCGCCTGTTATCGCCACATTTCCTAGATTCAGTTTTAGCATCATCTGTACCCTCAGGGGTTGGGATCACATGCCAAACACTCCTAGTATCTTTTAAAGTTGTGCAGTAAAAGTTTGTAACTGGGTCTTCTTCACTAATGTATTAAGTAGGTTCATAGATAGTAAATTTACTGATGCGCCCATATCCAAAACTACTGTCACTGGAATACCCTCTATTACAACTTTAATTGCAGATGTGGGTTCTTATAAGTATTCTTCTGTACATTTGGTTGTGTCAGCACATAGCTTCTCTTCTATTAACTTTCCCTCATTATATCTCATCATATGAACTTTCTGCCCATAGCCCCCATACCTTTCCTCGACCAGTCCTCTGGGGCACGATTCGGTCAAAATTAATTTTCCAAGTGTGATTCGTTTCCATGAATCACACCCTCTCTCATTTCTGTAATATCTGGTGTCTGTTGTCTCCAGTCATTATTCATTGGCACAGAAGGCCGCATCTGTCTGTTATTGTTTTGCCAATTTGTAGTATTTGGATTTACACTGTATCATGGGTTTTATCATTTATTGTGTCTATTCCATCTGTTTCTTCCATAGCAGAAATTATTCCCATTGCCACTATGCTGGTTACAATGTTCATCATAATTATTAAAATGCTGCGGGGTGTAACTCACATTTGTTTTTTGAATAAGCTGATTGCTTGCACGGCTGCCATAGGCATTATTCGCTTGCGATTACGAGTTGTGTCTATCTGCTCTTGTCTTAATGTCTTCTTGGATCAAGTCAATGGGGTCCAAGACTGACCTAAATTCTTCTACATTCTCCTCTGATGCATGAATAAATTTTTCTCACATCTCAGCTGGAAGTGTTGCCTTCAAAATATCCTTAAGCATTGTAGGCTCATCCCAGTATCTTGCTTTGTTTAAATACTTCTCAATGTATCACCGTAGTAGACTTACAGATTTTGAACAGAAAGGTTCCGGGTTAAATACTTCTTTCCTTAATTGTTCTTGCATGCTGTGATGGTACTTGAATTACGTAGCCATTATGGCACCTCACCTCAACCTCTCGATACCAGCAATATTCTACTGTGTTTCTGTAAAATAATTAACATATTTATGTGACAACATTCAGATTTGATTTCATTAATGTAGAGGTACTTTGATACATCAATATGTTTATATTGCAATGATATTATTCTTATGTGTATTCTTTCTTTTGTCACTATGATCTTTGACGTACTTGTAACTCTGAATTTTGGGCTCATAAGTGGTTATTAGTGTGTCGAGTCTTGGTCATCATGTTGAAAAGACGCAAATTGTAGTCAGTTTATGAAATGTGAACTTTAACAATGAGTTAGATATTTTCAAGTATGTTTTATATTGTGAAGTGATGTTGCAACAAAAGTAATAAAAAAGAAGTGTAACTTAAATTTGGAGTGCTGACTACTTTTTTACATCACCATTGTCTTAACTTGCAAAAGTTTAATCTTCAAGAATGTTTTATGAAACACATCTGTAAAACTATTGAATATTGCAGAATTACACCTAGGCCTCTTTGCATCCAAGCTTGGAATCATCATTACCTAGATTTTTGACGATTGAGCCATGAGTTCACAACGAGACCATGTGGGAAACACGAAAAGATGAGTGCCTAGTTTATCCATTATTTCAAGAAATGACTTCATTAACTGTGCTCTAATGATACCTGCCACACAATATAACTTTGTTGTTGCCCGAAAATGCAATATTTAGCAGCGTGAGCAACACTACAATCATAATTAATTTTTGGCCTTTGTTGTGGTAGGGTTGTTAGAACGTGGGTGCTCTTGCTGGGATAGGCAGCACCAAATATTCAAAAATTAACAGTAGATGTGTTTCAGGAAAAGTACATAGTGAATCTGTTATGAAAAATGTTGACAAAAACCTGACAATCAAATATTAAGGGAACACAACCACAGGACGAAAAATGGATGCAAAAGACAATGGGACAACAAAGGATTTAAAATAAACACTATGACTGGATTCTGACGGAGAAGACTTCAGCTATAAGCTAAGTAAAAATTCTAACGAATTTTGTAATTTGGTATTGTCATTTTTACTGGTTCATTTTTTGTTAACAGTTAATAATGGACAAAATTAATGAAGGGGAAGGAATAGCAGGGGGGGGGGGGAGAATCAAAAACTTGATAAAATAGAATTTAGGTAGAATTTAGAATTAATACTGCAACTCCTGAACAAGCAAAATGAAAATATAAATAATTTAAAATCAGAAATGAGGGCTGAAATTGATGAAAGGTTAGGGGAGAATTTGAATAAGCAATTAAATGTAATAAAAACTGAGTTAACCGAGGTCCAAAATACACTGGAAGGTAACTTACAGGCGATAAAATTGAGGGTAGACAATGTGGAGAAAAAAGTAATTGTTTTTGAAAATGAATTCATTGCTGAAAATAGTAACAGAGTCAGGGAAATTCAGGAACTTCAAAATGAAAATGAATCACTAGATGCAAAATTAGATGACTTGAAAGCAAACAATATTAATGCAATCAGTAGTGTTGAGAAAAAGGTTGACAGTTTAGAATCAAATATTACCAATAAAGTAGACACATTAAAAACTAAAATAAATCAAGTTGAAGAATATGTTGTTAACAAAAATTTGAACAGTCATAGACCAGTATGGTCGAACCTGTTAGTGAAAAGTTTTCCTTGAGATAATTTGCACCCAGTTGATTTTTTGCACCATTGCAAGGACAATTTTGTGCCAGGAATGTCTGATAATTCAAAAATTAAATTTGTCAAAAAATTTCTTGAAGGGGAGGCCCTATCCAGGGCTAACCTAAATTTCGATCAGTGGGAAACCTTTGCAAATTTTGAGAAAAGCTTTTTAAACAAATTTTGGTCAGAATCTGAACAGGGGAGGATTAAATCTGAATTTTTAAATGGACCTATTTTCTGAGGGAGAGTGGGCACCATGAAAGCATTTTGTAAAGATCAATTGAGAAAATTAATAGATTTAGATAAACCGTTTGGTGAAATGACACAAATAGATGCACTGAAAAGGAGGCTACCTGAAAAATTACAATGTGATTTAGTTCATGGGTCTGATGATTATTTGGAAAATTTTTTAAAATATGTGGATAAATTGGATAGGGCATTAGAAAGAGGGAATATGTAAAATTTTAACAATGGTGAACACCAACGGGGGGGTGGGGGGTGGGGGGTGGGGGGGTGGTATTCAAACAGGTATGGAGAGAGGAGAGAATACAGAGACAATAGACATGAACAACACAGGGGAAACAATAGGGATCATAATGGTAATGACAGAGACAGGGAAAAGAAATTTTGGAAATAGAAACAGGTGGGATGACAGAAACAGGGAGGAACAAAATTGGAGATCAAACAACACTGAAAACAGGCAGGAAAACTCCAGACAACCTCAATGAGGGTCGGCAGTTTTGGGGCAAGAAAATTTAATCACAATAGGACCTACAATAACAACTGTGAATTTACAGATAGAGGAAGAAGGATAAATGTAACTAATTATTATAATAAAACCAGTGAAAGACAAAACAAATACACACCACGAATAACATACACTCATTTTCAACACCAAATTAATACTTTTAATTTTGATCAGAAATTTTGGGATACGATAAGAGAAAATAATCATGTTGAAAGGAATAAGGTAACTACTTCTGAGAACAAGCCAGATGAGGATATTGCAATTGTGCCAGAATTTTATAATTGGGTAGAGAATGAAAATCTATATAATTCTGAAGTATCTGACAAACATTACAGCTATGATTTGAATAAGTTATTTAATGAAAATGAAAAGTTATGTGAAGAGAGAGAGATGGAACTTAATTTGACTGTGGATAGGATGCATGATGAGGAAAGTTTAGATTTTGATAAAAATACGAAAACTAATGAGGTTGTTGGGAGTTGTACGGAGGTAAGTGATGGTGAGATTAATGCTGTTGGTGAGTATCAGGTATTCGTCAAGATTATTTCAAGTGAATTAGTAAATCTATGTGATAATGAAGTTGATAACTGTGAGCATTATGATGAGGTAAGTGTGGTTAGTAATGAGGAAGTGGACACTCATGCATCTGAAGAACAGGTAAAGTTAAGCCAGTGTAACCAATGTAATGTAGCAGAGGACTGAAATGTTGTGCCAGCTAATAGTATGAAGTATTTAAACCCACATACAAGTTCTGAAGGAAAAGGTGAAAAATTTTTAAAAATATTATGGAACAGTTGCTATTACAAAACAGATAGGGAAGAGTTTTGGAACTATTTAGCTAAAATTTGTAGAAGGTTATATCCTCACTGGTGGCAAAGAGTAAAATGTAATGAATTGCTGTTGTATGCTCAACCAGTTGTATCCATAGATGATGTTAATGAAAATGTCAATGTGTGTGTGAAGCTATTAAAAACTGATCGTGAAAATAATGAGGTTAATTTTAGAGAAATTGAAAATGACCTGTTACATGAGCCATTAAAAGAAAAAGTAGAAGAATGTGAATTAGGGTCTTCATACATTAAAGGTAAAGTAAACATTTGGGAGGGTAAATGTCTCATTGATACAGGGGGTCCTATTTCAGCCATTTCAGAAAAATTCAGAAATAAAATTAAAGAGTGTTGATTTTGTTGAGGCCCCTGTGATGGGAGTAAAGATAAGAGGAGCTACAGGCAAACACAGTAAAGTCATCAAAAGTAAAGTATTTTTATCATTTGAAATAGAAGAAGTAAAATTTGAGCAGGGTTGTCTTGTTATTCCAAGTTTAGAAGAGAACATAGTGTTTGGCATGGACTGGGTGTTAAAGGTAAGTGCTGCATTTAACTGGAGTGAGGTGAAGTTAATTGTGTGTGAACCGAAAAGCAATATTACTGTGTGTACACAACTGTTTATTATACACTGTTGCAATCATGTCAGGAAAATCATAGACTATGAAGAGAATTTGTACTGTTATGATGACAAGCCTGAGCTAAATTTTTCCGGTCAAAATTATGAAAACCTAGTTAAAAGCAAAGTAGAGGAAGCAATTAATTTGGACAGTGAACAATAGAGACAGTTGGAAAATTTATTGTGGGAATTTCAAGATGTTTTCAATGAAAAACCTGGAAGAGTCAAGAATTATCAATGCACTTTACACCTTAAAAAATCATGAACCTTTTTTTCTCAAGCCTTATAGTATTCCTTTTGCAAAAAAAAAAAAAAAAAAAAAAAAAAAAAAAAAAAAAAAAAAAAAAAAAAAAAAAAAAAAAAAAAAAAAGGTTGAGAGTGAGATACAAAAAATGGAAGAAGTAACAGTGATCATAATAATCCTTTGGTTGTGGTTTCCAAATGTGGAGGGGGTGTGGACTTGTACTTGATTCTAGACACCTTAACAAACTTTTGAAAAGAGAAAATGATCATCCAGAAAACATAGATGAACTGTTACATAAATTTGAATGTGTGAAATTCATGAGCAGCTTAGACTTAACTTCAGGCTTTCACCAAATTTCTTTAGAAATATATTCTAGAAAGTACACTGCATTTTTGTATGGGGGGAAAAAGTTATCATTACTGTGTTGCACTATTTGGACTAACTGTTTCTGTTGCTGAGTTTATTAGAGCATTAGATCTTGTTTTGGGGGATGAACTACTGTCTAAACTTACTGTATATGTAGATGATATTTTGATTTCTGGAAAAACATGGGAAGAACATTTTGAATTGCCAACACAGGTGTGTTAAAGTTAGAAAAAATGTAAATTTGGGGTAAGTGAATTGAAATTTTTGGGACACATTATTTCGGAAAAGGGGATTGAACCTGACAGAGAAAAAATTGAAGCTATAGAGAAGGCTCCTGTTCCTAAAAATAAGAAACAATTAAAATCTTTTTTTGGTCTTGCTGGATTTTACAGAAAGTATGCCAGTACTCAAGCTATGAACGCTTCTTGTTTATGTGATCTATTAAAGAAAAATACTGTCTGGGATTGGTCATCTGATTGTCAAAAAGCATTTGATGAGATAAAGAAACAACTTTCACAGACCAGAATTCTATATAGGCCTGACATGTCTTTACCCTTCTGTCTACCAGTTCCTTGATGTCAGGTACTGACAAGCCTGCAATTTGCTGGTATCACAGGAGATCTCGGGACATGGCAAAGCATGAATACAGTGCCCTGCTCACCCCCAAATGTTGGTAGTAATCAGATGTAAGTGCACTGACCAATTGCTGGCTGTCATCTCAGCACCTTCATCAGTGGGCGTAAGTCTGGGCAGAAATATCTCGTAGATACTGATTCTGACATACATGTGTTCCCACACACAAAACTGCACAGCAAGCAGCTCCACTCCCTGTTCTGTTTGACTACTGCCAACAATTCAATTATATTGACATACAGAGTAGATCAGTCAGAATTTTTGAATAGGGCATAACTTCACATGGGATTTTATGGCTGCAGACATGTCAAAACCTACAATAGGTGCAGATTTTTTGACACATTATCAACTGCTTCCTGACATGGTGAATACACAGCTTTTTGATGGTGTCATTGTGTTGACAACTGTAGGTTTTCATTGAGATGTGACAGTTCTCATGGTTAAACTTGTGCAAGATATATGTGGCAAGTATGCTGACTTATTGAAGAGATTAACAGACTGACAAGACCTCCAGGAGCAACAAAGGAGATACCCCATGACACGGTGAATCAGAAGGACCATTAGCCTCCCGCAAACATTGTCACTTGTCACCAGATTGAATTGCCATAGCGAAAGTGGGATTTGATATCATGATTTGTGAAGGGATGATGTGGCCACTGAGTAGCCCCTAATCATCTCCACTACACTTGGTACCAAAAAAGAATGGCACATGGTGCTTTTGTGTGATTATTGGACCGTAAAAGCTAGAAGTGACCCCAATCAATACCCCATACCTTTGCTTCAAGACTGTAGTTATGCATTATGTGGCATGATTGTATTCAGTGTTTTAGATTGTCCAAAGGTATAAATGCAGATTCTTATGGTGGGAGCAAACATACAAAAGACAGCCACTATCACTCTTTTTGACCTTTTCAAGAGATGGTCCGTGATGTTGGGCCCACAAAATGCAGTGCAAATAAGGCAAAGGTTCATTTATTATGTGCAACAAGCCCTAAATTTCTGCTTTGCTTATCTCAATGACATTTTTATGCTCTCCACCTCTCTGGAGCAACGTCATCAACATCTTACTGAAGTGTTCAGAACATTGGAAGGGTATGGTGTCATCCTAAGTACTGCCAAGTGTGTCTTAACGTCATCAACATCTTACCGAAGTGTTCAGAACATTGGAAGGATATGGTGTCATCCTAAGTACTGCCAAGCGTGTCTTCAGCCAGGCACAAGTTGATTTTTTGGCCACTGGATCATGTTGTCGAGCTCGCTACCCTTGCCGTCAGAAGACATGGCTACAGATCATCAAAGAACTGCATCATATGTTGGTGTCTTCACTTTCTATTGCTGACATCTACCTCTAATGAATGAGTTCCAAGCACCATTAACAGCAGCACTCACTGTCCCGAAGAGCAAGGGAAACACACCAGTTTTGTGGATTGATGGGATGATCTCAGATTTCAAAGCAGCCAAGTGGAGTATAGTGGATCTGGCTTTACTCATGCAGACAGAACTGAGTGCACCACTGGCATTGGTAGTTGATGCGAGTCAAGTGGCAATCAGAACAGTGTTGAAACAACTTTGTGATTGAGCATAGCAGCTGCTAGTATTCTTCTCACACAAGCTGTCTCTGCCTCAACAGAAATGTAGTGCCTACAACAGAGAGCTTTTAGCAATCTTTGAAACCATTAAATATTTCCAATCTCAGCTGGAGGACACACAATTCCCAAACATAAGCCACTCCTATGTGCCTTCCAACAGTTCGTCAGCATGGCAAGTTGGTCTACCTTTCTCAGTTCAGCACAGATATAAAACACATTTATGAAACAATATAGTGGCTGGTTAAAGACTCCAAATCATCAATCAAACTTTTGATAGCAGAAATTCCTGGCACTCATGCAAAGTTGTACTGCAATGTGTCCAGTGGCAAACCTTGTTCTTTCCTGTCAATGAAATTCAGGAGATTTGCTTTTGATAATATACTGGGTAACTGTAATTAAAGTTAAACTTTCAAAATGCTGTAGAAATAACACCACTGGTCAGAATGACGTCAAATAGCAATGGAATATTATCAGAGGAGGGGGAAAACGTATAGCAGAAGAAGAAAACAGTGTGAAAATTGATCAATAGATGGTGCTGTATGTGTCAGAAAAACACCTGCCATGCGCACGATCCATTGAAGTTGGTATAAACACGCCAGGTACATGACTTTTCCTCCTTTCATGTCTGTGACATTTGCCATGACTGTCTCAATGCAGGATCATGCTCTGCTTGTAAAGCTGTATTACAAGACTGATGACTGTGCTCACGTCACTCTGCGTAAGTTCCGGTCATTGAAGGGTTTGGAAAAAGGCGTTGTTCCAATGACTGCTGTGGGTCTGGATAAAATGATTCAGAAATTCGAAAAGACAGGTTCTTTTGGTGTGCAACCTGGTGGAGGGAGGAAACGAATTGATTTGAAGTCAGTGGAAGCAGTGGCAATAGCAATGCAGGAGGTGACAAGTGGAGGTGTGCAAATGTGTAGTGCATGGAGAATTGCCTGAACATTGGACATACCCCATGCACTGTGTAGCCATCCAAAATTACCCTTGTGTATGTGTTGTTTCCTGTTGACCTGCCAGCAAGAGAGACCTTCATTTTAGAATTTCTTGCTCATATGGAACTGGACAATGATGGGCTGTGGAAGATTTTGTGGTCGGGCAAATCCCACTTCCATCTGGCAGGGTATGTCAATACACAGAATTGTTAAACATGTGCAATGGAAAATTCACACACATATCAACTAGTAGCACTTCATCCTGGAAAGTTCACTGTGTGGTGCAGGTTTATGGCATCGTTTATCACAGGGCCATATTTTTTTTAAGAGGCAAGTGCTTCTGGTCCTGTTACCTGTACCATCACTGGTGAGTGCTATGAGTGTCTTTTGTGCAACCACAGCATTCCAGCTCTCCAATAGCATGGATCTGTAGATGGGATCATTTTTATGCAAGATGGCACATCTCCACACATTGCAAATCCAGTTAAGCAGCTGCTGAAGTGCAATTTCAGAAGTGCTAGAATAATCAGCCTCCATTTCCCTACAGCCTGGTCATCCCAATCACCTGATCTTAATCCGTGTGACTTCTGGCTGTAGGACTATCAGTGTTCCAACTGCAAACTTAGTTGCATAGAAGGCATGCATTGCACAACACATTCTGAACATGACCCTGAAAACACTTCAATCAGTTGTAGAACATACTGTTTCTTGATTTAAACTTGTTGCAGAATATGGTGGACAGCATACTGAACATGATTTGCACCACTCACATGGAAATTAATAATCCGATTTGATTTTGGTTGATGCTTTTTATGTGGTTTTTGGCCTCAGGACAATTAAAAACCAATGTGATTGATGATTTTTATGTGGGTTTTGGCCACAGGACAATTAAAAACTGATGTGAGTGATGCTTTTTATGCAGTTTTGGGCCTCAGAACAATTAAAAACAAATTTTTCCCATCCGATGTGATATGATCTTGCCATGGTGGATGGGCTTATGTAACTAACAGTATCACACTTGTACAGCCATGCACACTGATAAGTACAATTTGTTTAACATCAAATGTGTACACGTTAGGCATTGTTGTATGAGTCATTTGACATTTGTGTCTTACAGTACCATCTATTGCTGCGTTTTTTAACTCTTTATTTTTCTTCTGCCATACATTTTCCACTTCTCCTACAATTGGTTTTACATGGCCAGAAGTCAAGAAACATTGCTGAGACTGGGCACGGCCATGTATTAAATGGCATCTCAACATAGCCAACAGACATGTGCATGTGCCAGTGGATAACTTTCCAGGTAAAACAGTTTGATTTGCACATGTTTGTATTGTTATTGTCAGCTCCTTACCTGCATTGAAAGGCAAATGTTATTTATTAACAATGATAGACTGCTTTGCCTACTGGCCAGAAACTGCATGAGTAGACAACATCTCAGCAGAGACCTTAGCTTATGCCTTTGTTTCTTGTTGGATGTGTCATATTGTGGCTATCCTTCACATGTCATGACAGATTGCAGACAACAATTTGAGTACAGACTATTTATATGGTTGACTAAATTATGTGACACTGTGTTTCATAGAAAGATGAGCTATCACCCCACAAGCAGTGGGATGACAGAATGCTGCCACCGATCGTTGAAAGCAACCCTGATTTACCATGATACAAGTTGAGAAAAACAGCCCTCCTTATGCTTTTGCTTAGTCCAAGAAACACAACCCAGATTTTGATGCTTCAGCTGCCAAACTGATGTATGGTGAAATGTTATGGCTGCCAAGGGAGTTTTGGGTACATGGTTCTTGCAGCTACATAACTTGACAGATGGTAATTTTATTTGTTCATTGACAGAACACATCTCCCACACCCAGCCTTGGTAACTGTAGGCATGTCGCCAGTCCTACATATGTACACAAAATCCTTCTCAAGTGCTCACACATAACACTATGCTCTGATGGTGTCAAACACCTGTTACAACTATGTTATACTCTGGACTACATAGAGCAGTGCAATGATGGGGCTTCATGCTTTAATTATCGTTAATACAAAATGAGGTCAACACAGCACAATTGCAACTCAGTTACAACTGCTTTGTCACCAAGGGTTCCAACAACTGTTGACATGAAGAAGCCCACTGGAGAAACAACACAATTGGGTTGTAGCATCCATTACCATACAACATTTTTGGACACCACTTCACTTTCCCAGCAGGGGCTCCAGTGCAAGTAGTGCTGTTCTCGTGCATAATTTTGTAATGCTTTCGAAGTGCTTCCACACCAGGCACTAGAGTCATTGTATTCTATTATGCTTGTGTGCTTACTTTTAGAATAGTCTTTTATTCCATTGTTTATTAGTTGTGGAAATGATTTTTGACTAGTGTCTATTCTAGTTGTCAGATTGATTCTACTTCCATGTAAAATGCCTCAATCTAACATATGTCATTACCAATAACCAATAAAGGGTTACTTATTCTGACATGAAGAGTTTCTTTCAATATATCAGTGGCTAATAGTATGCAGGCAGGAATTTGTTCAGACAGCCCCAGACACAAGGTCACTCTATCAGTTTGTTAGTATGATATGTGAGCGTTGTGTTATGGCTTTGAAGTAACCTGTGTAGTGAAGAATCAAGAACACTATTTCAGAACATGGTTTTATAGAGGTTTTGACTAAAAACTAAGTGTATATCTAAATGTGAAGATAAAACGACAAAACAGACTGCCTCCTGTGGTCATAGGCTCCTTTCTCTCTTGTAATACATCACATGTAAATTGTTATACTTTGTACAGAGAGATGTTGTCAAGAAACTACAAGCTGCAGAGAACATATAGCTAAACAGAAATATTATCTTGAAGTACAAAGAATACTTGGCACAACAACACTATTATTTCAGAACAGGTGATGTAGATCTTATACTGAGTTGGTGAATATACACATTAGAAAAAGTATTTCAGTGGTATACAAATCCTTTTGTGTCATGTTTATACAGCTCAAATTTCATACTTGTTTATACAGGGTGTTCAGAAATTCCCATTACAAACTTCTACAACTTGAAGGGGGGAGTGAGTACATAATTTTTTTAAATAGGAAGCCATGCCTGGAAATGTACCATTCGCATTCTACAACAGTTTCAGTTTAGATGTATAACTCACCTATTTCTGCTTGATGAACTGAATTAAGTGTGATACTGTATAATTATTAGGTAACAATTTGAAAGGAAACGTAATGAGCCCCATTTGTTTGTATTAACACTTAAACATTACATGTTTGCATTATTCCAAAACAAAAAGAACTCAGCACACTGTACATATAGAACAATACTGATGCATTGCAACAGCAGCTTGTGTCAGAACAATGCATGTGTGGCAAAGCATCTTCTGGTAACACTCTTCATCCTACTTGTTGTCTCTTAAGTTTCTAGCATAGTCGCCAGAACTCATGCTAGCAGATCTCACTTTATCTCTACAGGAGTCTTGTAAACTAAGCTTTGCATGAAACCCCACTAGAAGTAGTCCACAACATCCTGTCTGTCTTATTGCATACCAGGACAAGCAAACCTTGAAACTTTTCTCTCTACTTCAGCAGACACAAACATATTACACATCTGAAATGCAAGCATTGTAGAATGTGTTGTGACTCGCCGATCATTCAAAGTGCCGCCGCGCAATTACGTGTGTCCTCTACATGCGGCGCTGTCTGCCAGCCATGCAGCAGCTGCGCCACCTAAGCGGTCAGCTGAGCAGCGGCCGCTAGACTGGGAATCAGTGCTCATTCGAATGCTAACGTGTACTCATGTCTTGCTTCTCAACTTACTCTGTGACTTATATGTGTTGTGTCGTTCTGAAATATATGTGTTAAACTTGATGTTATAACAATTGGTGACGAGGTAGTGGATTTTTCCTTTTCACCGTTGACCCACAGGTTTCCATGGCTACTGTCGAGCAACTATTGCAAAATCTCCTTGAACAGCAAACGCTTCTAACAGCGGCGATTCACGACTTCATCGCGGCGTCAAATGCAGGGCATTTCTTGTCGTTGGCTATACCTCCTTTTCCTCCTTATGACGAGATGGTGGAAGACTAGTCTGATTATGAAAAACGTCTTCGACAGCACTTCTTGGCATTTCATGTCATGGATGAACAACCATGTAAGTCTCTGTTCCTTTACTGGATTTCACCTCAAATGTATCAGTTGTTGACGCAATTGCCTCCTTTGAAGGATACTGCATCTTTGTCCTTTGCTGAAATGTGCTCACTTCTGTCTGTCTATTTTCAAAAGCAAACGCATGTGGTAGCCTCTCGTGTTGCCTTTTATCGTTGTCAAAAACAGCCACATCAATCCTATCGTGCTTGGGCTGCTGAACTTTACGGTCTCAGTCGAAAGTGTCAATTTGTTACTGACATTCACAAAGAATCCTATGGTGATTCCATGGTACGGGATGCAATTATCCGGTCGGCAACGTGCCCTTCAGTTGGCAAATCTGACTCTAGATGAAGTTCTCTCCATTGCGCAGTCTTTTGAAATTTCTCACGCCGCTGGGGCGCAAATAGAGGCGTGGGGTGATGTCGGGGAAATACAACCTCTGTGCGCTGTTGATGACGCATGCGGTGCGTCCCCGCCGGCCAACGTGGCCGCAGTGCGCTCCCACGCGCAGCCTCGGCATAACCATAAACAAACCTCTAAGAAACTTCAGCAAAATCCCCGGCAACTTCCTTCATGTCTGCGGTGTTTTACGAAACATTCCCTTGAGGATTGTCCCCAACGTTGGGCTGTGTGTCACAATTGCAAAAAGAAAGGTCATGTGTCTTCCATTTGCAAATTTGACCGCATACATGATGTTCATGAATATGACGCTGATTCTGATTCTGTGTTGTCTGTCAATTGCACTTCTTCCCTTTCAGGGAAGTTATTCCACACTGTCCACATTCCTGGTCAAGATGTTTGCATGCAGGTGGATACCAGTTCTGCTGCCACTATAATTAATTCTCAGACGTATCTTCAGTTGGGTTCTCCACTCCTGTCACCTGTCACTCAGCAATTACAGACGTACAATAAACAGAAGATTTCTCTCTTGGGACAGTTTAATGCTGAGGTATATTACAAATCCATCGTTCACACTGTTCCCATATTTGTGGTCGACCAGAGTAACGCAGAGAAACTTTTTGGTTTCGATGCCTTTCGTTTTTTTGGTTCTCCATAGATGTTGTCTCTGATGCTATTCCTTATGCTCAATTGGATTCCTTGTCGACGACATTTTCATCCCTTTTTTCTCCTGGGTTTGGCTGTGCAAACGACTTTGAATCTCATATCACGCTCAAACCCACTGCTCGGCCTAAGTTTCTTTGGGCTCGGCCCATTCCTGTGGCCCTTCGTGATCGGGAAAAATGGGAGCTGGATCGTCTCACTACTTCAGGGGTCTTGCTTTCTGTCACTTCCAGTGAGTGGTCCTCTCCTGTCATTGTCGTTGCTAAGCCAAATGGTGATATTCGTCTCTGTGGCGATTTCAAAGCCACTGTAAATGCTCAATGCCTCATCGACACTTACCCTATGCCCCGACCTGAAGAATTGTTCACTAAACTTGCTGGCGGCCAGTATTTTTCTAAAATTGACGTATCAGAAGCTTATCATCAACTTCCTACCGATGCTGCTTCCTGGCAGTTTCTGGTCCTTAACACGCCTTTCGGCCTCTATCAATACCAACGCTTGCCATTCGGGGTTGCTAGCGCCCCTGCTGTTTTTCAGCGATTTTTGGAACAATTATTGCTCCCTGTCCCTGGGTGAATCAATTACATGGACGACATTGTTGTCACTGGCTCCACCACTGAAGAACATCTTCAAAATCTCTGCACACTTTTTCATGTCTTACAGACTGCCGGTCTTAAGTGTAATCTTCAGAAATCAAAATTTTTTCAGGCATCTATCACGTACTTGGGGTTTCAACTCTCTCGGGATGGTATTCGTCTGCTTCAGCAAACTGTCACTGCAATCGATGCCCTTCCTCACCCTACATCTGTTAAGGAACTGCAGGTCATCTTGGGGAAAATAGCATACTATCACAAGTTTTTACTGTCTGCTGCTTCGGTGGCTCAGCCATTGCATCGCCTGTTGCGTAGAAACGTGCCTTTTCACTGGTCCGCGTCATGCGATGTGGCTTTCCATAAATTGAAGACTATGCTGAAACAGGCCCCATGCCTGGCTACTTATCAACCTGGCCAACATCTTGTTTTTGCCACGGACGCCTCTCAATACGGGGTCGGTGCAGTCCTTGCGCACCTTTTTTCTGACGACTCTGAACAACCCATTGCTTATGCCTCCAAAACGCTCACGGATGCCCAACAAAAGTATTCTCAAATTTAAAAAGAAGCTTCAGCCATTATTTATGCTCTTCATAAGTTTGGTGTTTTTCTCTATGGATCCAAATTTCATCTTGTTACGGACCACGAACCACTTGTTTCCCTGTTTCATCCATCAACGTCCCTTCCCGACAAGGCTACACATCGCCTCCGGCGTTGGGCTCTTTACTTGTCTCGTTACAATTATGAGATTCATTTCCGGCCAACGGCTCAACATGCAAATGCTGATACTCTGTCTCGCCTTCCCATGGGTCCTGATCTGGCATTCGATAGGGACGAACTTTTGTGTTTCCACCTGGATGTTGCCGAGCAGCGAGTTGTGGACGGGTTCCCCATCACTGGGGACAGGCTGGCGGCTGCTACGGGTTCTGACCCTACCCTCTCCCGGGTTTTACACTGTATTCAGACGGGTTGGCCAGATCACCCATCCACTAAGACTTCTGATCTGTTGGGGAACTATTACACTTTGTGCTACCGCCTCACGGCTAGGGATGGTGTTATCCTCCTTTCCACTGACAATGCTTCGCCGCATGTTGTGGTACCTGTGTCTTTGCGTGCTTCAGTATTGCGCCTCCTTCACCAAGGGCACTGGGGTGTGTCTCACACAAAATCTCTGGCGTGCCGTCATGTGTACTGGCCTGGCATCGACTCTGAAATAGCACACATGGTCACTGCCTGCGGCCCTTGTGCATCACAGGCCGTTGCCCCTTAGTCATCTTTGTCACCGTGGCATTTGCCTGCGAAGCCCTGGGAGTGCATTCATGCTGACTTTGCGGGACCCTTTTTAGGTACTTATTGGCTCCTTGTAATTGATGCCTACTCTAACTTTCCTTTCATTGTCCGTTGCACGTCGCCTACCACCGCGGCAAGCACAAGTGCTCTCGCCCGCATTTTTTCCTTGGAAGGCCTCCCCTCTACTCTTGTTACTGATAATGGTCTGCAATTTGCCTCTTCCGAATTTGCGGATTTTTGTGCTCGTCACGGCGTTATGCATGTCATGGCCCCGCCGTTCCATCCACAATCAAACAGTGAGGCTGAACGACTGGTCCGCACAGTTAAGGCTCAGATGTGGAAATTTCTGACTTATTCTGCTGCTGATGATGTGCTTCTCCAATTTCTGGCGTCTTACCATTTCACACCCATGGGCGACCACAGCCCGGCTGAGCTCTTACATGGCCGACAGCCCCTTACGCTACTTCATCTTCTGTGGCCTTCCACCTCACAGCCGCGGGTGCCTTCGCTTGGCCGATTCACCGCCAACAACCTCGTCTGGGTACGGGGATATGGCAGGCGGCCAAAATGGAGCCCGGGCCACATCTTATGACACCGTGGCCGACGCCTGTATGAAATCCAAACAGTCACGGGTGTTGCAGTGCGTCATTCGGACCAGCTTCAGCCTTGTGTGCCGGCAATGCCTGTTCCGAATGCCGCTACACCACCTTCGGCTCTACCTGACGCTCAGGATCTTGGCATCTCTCAATACTCACAACGCAGCCCTCTCACCATCATCGCGATGCCAGCACAAGAACGGATGCCACCAGGAGATGTGCCCATGCAGGAACCGGATGACCATCCTCTGTCAGAGCCAATCTACTCGCCTCCTCCTCCAACGGACGCCGACACATCGCCCATGTCTCCTGTTATATCAACTGGACTTGCCACAATGGGCAAATTGGTGCATGGGGCCCCAGCAGATTCGACCCCTACATCTCCTGTCATCTCGACCTGTTATCATCGGGGACACTACCGTCCGTACGGGAAGCCTCCTCCTCGAGACTTTACGGCGAGTCAAACAACGCCTATGGATGTTAGCCATCTCCAGGACACTTCCATCAGGACCAGTGCAACAATTTCAAAGGGGGGGGGGGGGGGAAAGTGTTGTGACTTGCCGATCATTCAAAGCGCCGCCACGCAATTACACACGTCCTCTACGTGTGGCGCTGTCTGCCAGCCATGCAGCAGCTGCGCCACCTAAGCGGCCAGCCAAGCAGCGGCCGCTAGACTGGGAATCAGTGCTCATTTGAATGCTAATGTGTACACATGTCTTGCTTGTCAACTGACTCTGTGTCTTATATGTGTTGTGTCATTCTGAAATATATGTGTTAAACTTGACGTTATAACAGAATGGAAGAGATGCAATTCTGGTCATGGGTTCCTATTCAAAATATTATATACTCATACCCTTCTACAAATTCAAGAAGTCTCTAATGGGAATTTTTGAATATTCTGTATAATCAGGCAAGATGTTGCAAACCTTAATTACAAATGATTATGTTGCCAAAAATGGTAACATTATACACAAACAACAATTATGGCTGGGATTCAGAGATAGAGGTTGAAAGGACTGTGAGAAAGAGAGCTATGTTTTGGATGTGCTAGAGCTGTGAGTTTTGTAAACGTACTCTGTTATCTATTATAGCTAAGTAAATGCTGAAGTAACACAATGATACTGAGTAAAAGATGTTCAGATATGTATACTCTTTATAATATAAACAGACATGTTTAATATCAGCCACAAATGGGGTACAAAGTTTTGATTTTATTTTGGTGGATCTATCGAGCTTTGTGAGCTATGTAAGTTATTGTTCATTTTGAAAATATGAAAGGAGACATCCAAATAACTAAATTAATTCATGGAAAATATGAAGGGGAGGACAGAGACTAAATAACTATATTAATTTATAGGTAATATGAAGGGTACATGGAGGCTGAGAGAAATAGAGAATGAGTGAGTGAGTGAGTGAGTGTGTGTGTGTGTGTGTGTGTGTGTGTGTGAGGGAGGGAGGGAGGGAGGGAGGGAGAGAGAGAGAGAGAGAGAGAGAGAGAGAGAGAGAGAGAGAGAGAGAGAGAGAAATTCAGGTACAGATGGTAAGAGGAGTTCATTGAAGGAGAGCAAAGTTTTCTGGAGCAGGGGTTCTTAAAATTATATCTGTTACATGTTTTAACTAAGTAAAGATTGCAGTAATAATTGGTTTTGTGTGTGTGTGTGTGTGTGTGTGTGTGTGCTTTGCAAATTTAATAATGTAGGCTATTTTTTAAAGCAGAGATGATATTATTGTAAATGTTGTTATTTTTAATCTTTAAAACAGAATCAGATTGTTTTATTTGGTGTTTTTATATTTTGAGTGTTTCAAGGAAGTCTAATTTTTTGCCAGCAGGTGGGTGGTTATGGCTGATGTGTTTTTTGTTTTTGTTTTTTTAGTTCGGCCATGTGTTCTTTGGATCTAATCTCAAGAGATATATCTATCTATCTGGCCTATGCAGAAACAGCCACAGTCTAAACATTCAATTTTGTACACACCCATATGGTGAAGTGGATTCCATGTGTTGCTGCTGTGAAATAACTTCTGCTAATCTCATTGTCAGTGGTAAAGGATTTGTTTATGCCTTTTTGTCTGAAGGCATTAGCAATCTTATATGAAACATTATCCAGAAATGGGATTGTATGAATCATGTTATTTTCTTCTTGTTTCTTGTTTTTCTTCTTATTTTGTGACGTGATTGCTTTCCCACTATTGAGTGTAATAGGGTGTGTACTATAGAGCTATTATAGCCATTTTCAATAGCTGTTTGTTTTATTATTTCAATTTCTTGTTTACATTTATCTTCTGAGAGCAGTAGTTGGATAGCTCTGCTGATCATTTACAGGAATGCTGCCATTTTGTGGACTATGGAGTGATAGGAGGAGATGTGGATGGTAGTACATGTTGTGTTATACTGTCACATTCTTGGTGTTCAACTGTGAACCTTATATTTTTATGAGAGCTGTTGAATAGCTGGTTCAATTCATTCCTATCATCACCTGGTGATGCAGTCCGCCCCGGTAGCTGAGTGGTCAGCGTGACAGATTGTCAATCCTATGGGCCCGGGTTCGATTCCCGGCTGGATCGGAGATTTTCTCCGCTCAGTGACTGGGTGTTGTGTTGTCCTAACCATCATCATTTCATCCCCATCGACGCGCAGGTCGCTGAAGTGGCATCAAATTGAAAGACCTGCACCAGGCGAACGGTCTACCCGACGGGAGGCCCTAGTCACACGACATTTCATTTTACCTGGTGATGCATGTTTAAACCTTCAAAATGCAGTACGGATGTAAATAGACAGTGACTGGTAACAGTAAACTTGTGGTTTCATTTGATATCAATAACAGTCATGGTAAAGCCTAACCTAAAATGTTCGCATTTAAAATTCTGTTCCATCATACATGCTGCTCTGTGGCGGTTCACCTTCTTTCTTTTTTCATTTGTTGTTCTCCGTGTCGATGTACTAGCTGAAAAAATCAGGGAGTGGAAGTGCAGTATTGTCTACTGTAAATGATGTAGCCAACAGGTACACATTTGGATTTCACAGTTGTTTACTATTGTTTAACTTTTGATAAGCCTCATTAATAGTTTTCAGGCGAACATCCACATACTGCTACAATAGTTTACTGTTGTACATCTATGAGCAGAAAAAAACATAACCACATGGTCCACAGTTCTTTTGGAACAATCAGGTATGCATGGAACAGATACTGACATTGGGACATTGTTTTGACACACAGCCTAATTGTGTTAAACGTATTTCATAGTTAAGTTGATGCATTGTTGTTGTTCTAACCGACACAGGTTTCTTGTCTGAAACTTGGGTGTGGACTGACTGTCTCATGATCAAAAATTGGGCCCTTATATATCCTCATCATAATAGGTAGGCCTACTGAAACTACAAATTGTTTGAAGTTAAATTTACAGAAATTGCAATTAAAACTTAACTCATTAAATTAATTGAATACATTGAAAAATTTGTTCTTTTTAACAGTTTCTTCTACTACTAGGGTTGAGTTGAATTATTTGTTTAAATCATGAAACTAACAAATACACTCCTGGAAATTGAAATAAGAACACCGTGAATTCATTGTCCCAGGAAGGGGAAACTTTATTGACACATTCCTGGGGTCAGATACATCACATGATCACACTGACAGAACCACAGGCACATAGACACAGGCAACAGAGCATGCACAATGTCGGCACTAGTACAGTGTATATCCACCTTTCGCAGCAATGCAGGCTGCTATTCTCCCATGGAGACGATCGTAGAGATGCTGGATGTAGTCCTGTGGAACGGCTTGCCATGCCATTTCCACCTGGCGCCCCAGTTGGACCAGCATTCGTGCTGGATGTGCAGACCGCGTAAGACGACGCTTCATCCAGTCCCAAACATGCTCAATGGGGGACAGATCCGGAGATCTTGCTGGCCAGGGTAGTTGACTTACACCTTCTAGAGCACGTTGGGTGGCACGGGATACATGCGGACGTGCATTGTCCTGTTGGAACAGCAAGTTCCCTTGCCGGTCTAGGAATGGTAGAACGATGGGTTCGATGACGGTTTGGATGTACCGTGCACTATTCAGTGTCCTCTCAACGATCACCAGTGGTGTACGGCCAATGTAGGAGATCGCTCCCCACACCATGATGCCGGGTGTTGGCCCTGTGTGCCTCGGTCATATGCAGTCCTGATTGTGGCGCTCACCTGCACGGCGCCAAACACGCATACGACCATCATTGGCACCAAGGCAGAAGCGACTCTCATCGCTGAAGATGACACGTCTCCATTCGTCCCTCCATTCACGCCTGTCGCGACACCACTGGAGGCGGGCTGCACGATGTTGGGGCGTGAGCGGAAGACGGCCTAACGGTGTGCGGGACCGTAGCCCAGCTTCATGGAGACGGTTGCGAATGGTCCTCGCCGATACCCCAGGAGCAACAGTGTCCCTAATTTGCTGGGAAGTGGCGGTGCAGTCCCCTATGGCACTGCGTAGGATCCTACGGTCTTGGCGTGCATCCGTGCATCGCTGCGGTCCGGTCCCAGGTCGATGGGCACGTGCACCTTCCGCCGACCACTGGCGACAACATCGATGTACTTTGGAGACCTCACACCCCACGTGTTGAGCAATTCGGCGGTACGTCCACCTGGCCTCCCGCATGCCCACTATACGCCCTCGCTCAAAGTCCGTCAACTGCACATACGGTTCACGTCCACGCTGTCGCGGCATGCTACCAGTGTTAAAGACTGCGATGGAGCTCCGTATGCCACGGCAAACTGGCTGACACTGACGGTGGCGGTGCACAAATGCTGCGCAGCTAGCGCCATTCGACGGCCAACACCGCGGTTCCTGGTGTGTCCGCTGTGTCGTGCGTGTGATCATTGCTTGTACAGCCCTCTCGCAGTGTCCGGAGCAAGTATGGTGGGTCTGACACACCGGTGTCAATGTGTTCTTTTTTCCATTTCCCGGAGTGTATTATTACACGAACAATTCTTTTGGCAAAAGTGTTAATTACTTTGGAATTAATTAAGGGCTGGCTTTATTACATTGTTTTGAAGAGAGCCAAATAGATACTTTAAGATCACTAGTAGTTGTTCCTCCAAATGTTTATACTTAGTACACAATTTATATTTGTTTATAAGCGAACAATAGGATTTAAGTTACGAAACAATCACTGACTTTCACCCTACAATAAAAGATACTAACTAGCAATAGTCAAAATAAATTATAAACTCAATTACATACATGAACTTAGCCACAAAATTAGATCTGGTGTTATATTCTTTGAAACTGGGGACCAACCTTTCTCTTTTATGAAATGCAGATTATACTCACATATATTAATGGTAATTAATTCAAAAATGAAAAAAATTAATTTTAAGGAAGCAGATGGCAAAACAAGAGGGAAAGTAAAAGTATCCCTGCTTGCTTCATCCCATCATCCCTTCATTGGATTGACCAGACAGATATTTCAAATAGCTAAGTGGGCAGTTCAATGGCCACAAGTGATGCCAGAAATTGGGTTTAAAATCTACACGCACAAAAAATATTACATAAGAAATCTTATCAAAACTATAGTACATATGTTTTTTTCAAATTTAGACCTATACAAACTAGACATATGAAAATCCCCATACAAAATATTTACGTACATTGTACTGTACATTTGCACAAAACATTCACAAGTTACACTTTCAGTAAAAATCAGGCATCTTCATCATAAGTGATGTCCTTTTTTGGTAAGCAAAGATTACATTTTAAAATACACCTAACTTTATACAAGTCCTGTCTGGCTAAACAAAATAAATCCTCATGGGCTTCAAAAAACTAAATTGTACTGCATATTGTAGATCACTTTCAGGTAGAAAATTGCACTTGCTCAATGTTTAGTATTTTTCACAAGCACTTTCACACTTTTAATGAGTTTTTACACACTTTCTCACTAAGTTGTCCACACCTTCAACAGGTCCAAGTGGTAATTAGTAAGGAAATGCACTGCTATCAGTTCCCTCGCAGGTGGTTCTCCTCTGCCACAGTACATGAAAAAATCAGACAAAAATCCTACTTTAGTACACTTACTTTTAGTTTTAACTTAAGTCTAAAGAAATATGTTTAACAGTGATGGCAATTAATAGTCATTACATCATAAATAAATACATTACATAGCTCTCATAGCATTACAATAATTAGCACTAAAATTGACTATAGTATGAAAGATGTGGAGTAGAAAAAATTTTAAATCAATTGCACATTACACTACAAAACATTACTCTAAGGCATAACTGTCTGAAGCTGGGATAACTCCCAGCTGGAAAGATTTGGGTCTCTTTCCCATTTGCAAAACAGCAAAAACTCAACTTGTGCAGTAGCATAAATTTACTAATCAGTATGTTATGAAAAAAGAATAGTCATGATTTCATAACTTAATTACTATTAAAATATCAAAATTAAGGGGATGGAAGTTGTACCAAATCATTGTCCCACTTCTCTACTCAACTCTGAGCACTACGCTCATTCAACCAGAAAATTAAATCCTCATGAAATCACTAAATGTTACCAAATGGTTGACCTGTCAGAATATTCACATCAGTCTAGCACCACAGTAATCAGTTAATCAGCAAACTTATTTTTCTTCATTTTGTATCACCACTTTAAGCTCATAATTCTTCAGAACACAAATAGAAGTATTCAGATAACGTATAGACCCAATGATGTAGCATTATATGATTTGTACCTCTGTCTGTTAAGCTCTCATTCCCAGCTGCAGTGTCATGAACTGCACAATATACACAGCATCCAATGTTGCCTAGTTCAAAATTAGATCATCAATACAGTTACATCACATTTGTTTGTATACAGTTATCATTTTCATTACTCAATCATATCTGTCAGCTCCATTATTTTACTCACATCTCTTACCTCATTAACTAGTGGAGTGCAATCTCAAAAAATACCCCTACTGCAGAGACAGGCTCCCTAACCATTAAGATCCTAACATTATTCATTGTTTTATTATTTTATTATTGTTTCATTATCTAATAAATAAACACCTGCTCTGCCCATCTAATGCAAAATTGATTCTACAGAAAAACACTCCACAGTAAAAGACCCTTATGCTAAGGCAAACTTAACTCTCATTACTTATCAGACAAAATTATCACTCAGAATAACTATTATTTCACTGTATCCCATCAAATTGCTTAATATTTTAGCCTGAAGGGTGATGTACATACAATTCTTGCTCACTCTTTCCACACACATTACTCCAGGCAACTATGTCTAAAGTTAACATAAACTAAGCACAAAATTAGATCTGGTGTTAGATTCTTTCAAACTGAGGGCCAGCCTTTCTCTTTTATGAAAATGCAGATTATATTCATGGTTATTAATGGTAATTAATTCAAAAATGAAAAAAATGAATTTTAAGGAGGCAGATGGCAAAACAAGACGGAAAGTAAAAAATCTCAGCTTGCTTCGTCACAGTTCCATGTATGTGAGTAAGTGTGGTTCTGTTTTCCTAGCATTTAATTCAAATATTAAATACCATAAGAAGTATTATTCTTTCCAATTATACAACAAATACTTGAATATTAATTATATTTAATTTTTATTTCTCCTTAATTAGGTGGATAATTAATCTACTTAAAACACTCTTATCATTCTTTGTCTTTGTCTTTTGAAAGCTACAACGTTATATCAGGTTTAGTGCCACTTCAATTTTATGGGCAAATCTTTGAGAATATGTAATGGGGAGTACTGCAGCAGCTACTGGTAGCTGGCAAGTGCAGAGTTTTGTTATTTCAGTTAAAGAAACAGAGCTGTTGAAATATTGTAAGGCAGACCAGAACACTTGGTGAAATCTGCTAGTGCAGTAATAAAGCATAATACAAGAAAGGGGATTTATCCACCAAAGGGTTGCAGTGGTGTTGAGAACGTGACTAGGAGGGGCACATTGGAATAGTAGGGTCACTGTCATCTTCGATAAATAGTTATCATTTAGGTAGTGGTATCATCCACAGCCTAGTTAACAGGATGTGGGGCTATTTCAGTCAAAGAGACCACACAGAGCCAGCAGTAACTGTCACCAGGTCTCTATTGTGATACCATCTTCCTGCACTACGTCTACCTTGTGGACTTAGTACCACAGTGCAGCGGGCCATCCCAGGCTCCCTCTACCAGCAAGCTGGACTCCTGGTGAAGGAGCAGTGGGTCAAATCCTATGCATGACAGCCACATCTTCCTCCATCTCAGTGTGTGGGCCACTGGACTACATGCCAACAGCTGCTGGGATATGGCCGTTCATTGCAGAACTAGCTATTGTAGAAAGTTTTTTCTGTCTTTTGTGGCTGAAGCAAGGTGTGTGTGATGTGACTCACACAGTCACACATCACAGGTTGCTATGCCCCCCCCCCCCCCCCCCCCCTTGCCGCCCTGCCATCCTGCCCTCCAAAAACTATTATTGTTATTATTATTATTTATTGCAGAATTGTAAGATAACTTGAAAAATGTTACTTTATGATGTGCACAATACCTAAAATTCCAAATATTGGCCAGGTGCTTATCTGACTCCACTTAAGTATATATTATAATTCTTTGGTTATCAGTAGTTCATGAGCTACCTAGTTTGCCTAAGAACCAGGCTAATTACAAATTATCACTACTCTGAGACAACATTATCGCTACTCATATGTAGACCTATACTCAGCGGCCAACTTTCTGATAAAGTGGATGACAAAGTTATGTAAATATCTACAGCATTTATATGGTTAATGATGAAAATATGTTAGCAAAATTTTCACTCATTTAGTTTCAGGGGAATTAACATCCGTAATAAAAAAAACATTGATACTGAAGTAGAATCCCATATTTAGGCAAACTTAACATAGTAATTCCAAAGAAATTATTTCTGTATCTGGAAGTTCACATTCAAATGAATCTTCTTCCACATAGGTATTACAGACCTTGGCTGTAAGCAGCAGTCGGGAAGGCTGAAAATTTGTGCTGGACTGGGATTTGGACCCAGATCTCCTGCTTAGGGAGTTGCTCTGACTACTAAGCCAGGTAGACACAGTGGTCATTGCAGCTACATGGACTACCAAAATGTGCCTTCCATCAGACCCAACTACTCAACTCATCCACACACTGCTAATGTACCCCTTTGCCCTTTATCGTCATTACTCATGGTAATTTGCTGATTCCCATAATAGTTGGAGCCTGGTGAGAACCTGCACTGAAGAGATCATTGGCCATCTCACCAATGATCTCCTCAGTGCAGATGCACACCATTGTTCTTGGGACTTGTGAATTATTAACCCCAGTTTGTAAAAGAATTTGCTGATATTGCCAGACTGTTGACACAATTGTTAAAAAAAAAGAGTATTAAGTTTTTGTGGCCAGAAGAGTGCCAGCATGCTTTTGAGGGTCTAAAAGAAGCTTTAACACCAACTCTAATATTCATATTTTTAGATTCCAATAGAGAATTTGTTTCATCATGTGATGCATCAGACTGTGCACTTGGTTGTGTTTTGTCACAAGAGGCAGAAGGCATAGACCTTCCAGTAGCTTAATCATCAATGCAACTAAATTCTGCAGAAAGTAATTATTCCACAACAGAGAAAGAGACGTTAAGCCTCATTCATGGAATTGTATATTTCAAATGTTATAAGTAGGGTGAAAAGTTTAGAATAATAACAGATCATTTGGTATTAAAATGGTTGTTGGTGTTAAGGGATCCTTCCAATAGGTTGAAGCTATAGGCAGTAAGACTAAGTGAATTTAATTTTGCAGTTACACATAAATCTGGGAAGAAGCACAGAAATGTGGAAGGTTTAAGTAGAAAAGTGACAGTGTTACATATTGTAGGTAATGAACATAAGGAATGGAAAGCTGCATAAAGAGCAGATGATCAATGGTTGCAGTATTTTAAGTGTCACAGTTCTGTATGCAGGATGGCTTGCTATGCAGAGAAACCAAGTTGAGATTGTGAATAGTGGTACCATCAAAGCTAAGGAATAGAGTGCACAAGAAGCTCATGATCACATGTTAGTGGGTCATGGACATTGCAGATCTACCAACAGAAGAGTAGCAGAAAGCTATTGGTGGAGGAATAGGCAGGCAGATATAAACTAGTATGAGTGGAATTGCATACAGCATGTACAGAGAGTGAATTTGTGTCAAGCAAAAGTACCATTGCAGAGGTTACCTGAAGCAAATAACACCTGCAGGAAATAAGTATATACTCACAATCATGGATCATTTTTCCCAATATGTAGATATGGTTGCAATGCCAAACTGTTGCAGCAGTGGCACAAGTGCAAATGAATAATTGGATATTGAAGTTTGGGGTGCCTGAAACAATAATAACAGACCAGAGAACGAACTTCATGTCAGATCTATTCAAGGAAGTGTGTAAGTTATTGAATGTGAAAATGCCAGGGACAAGCCCTCTCCATTCACAAGCCAATGAAGGAACTGAAAGAGTGCATAGCACAATCAGAAATATGCTTGGAAACCACATTACACACATGACACCAACTGGGATGTCTATTTGAAGTATGCTGTCTCCACCTACAACTCAAATCAGCATAGGAATGCAGGATTATAACCATATGAAGTAGTATATGGCCATAAAATGCCATCACATTTGACATATTGAAAGGGAAGACTGGAGAGTATGTTAAGGAATTTACCAGTGTGATTATGGAAATCTGGAATAGAGTACAGAGGGCAAATACACAAGCACTGGAGAAACAAGAAGAAGCAGTGGGCCATATGGCAAGAATGCCACAGTATAAGTTTGGTCAGTGGGTGATGCTATCAACTTCATATACACCTAAGGGAAAAACAAAGAAATTTTTTGGAATTATCATCGAGTAAAACTGATGTGATATCAGGTGTTCCCCAGGGAAGCATCCTGGGACCCCTGCTGTTCCTGATCTATATAAATGACCTGGGTGACAATCTGAGCAGTTCTCTTAGGTTGTTCGCAGATGATGCTATAATTTACCGTCTAGTAAGGTCATCTGAAGACCAGTATCAGTTGCAAAGCAATTTAGAAAAGATTGCTGTATGGTGTGGCAGGTGGCAGTTGATGCTAAATAACGAAAAGTGTGAGGTGATCCACATGAATTCCAAAAGAAATCCGTGGGAATTCGATTGCTCGATAAATAATACAATTCTCAAGGCTGTCAATTCAACTAAGTACCTTGGTGTTAAAATCATGAACAACTTCAGTTGGAAAGACTACATAGATAATATTGTGGGGAAGGTGAGCCAAAGGTTGCATTTCATTGGCAGGACACTTAGAAGATGCAACAAGTCCACTAAAGAGACAGCTTACACTACACTCTTTCGTCCTCTGTTAGAATATTGCTGCGCGGTGTGGGATCCTTACCAGGTGGGATTGACGGAGGACATCGAAAGGGTGCAAAAAAGGGCAGTTCGTTTTGTATTATCACATAATAGGGGAGAGAGTGTGGCAGATATGATACGCGAGTTGGGATGGAAGTCATTAAAGCAAAGACGTTTTTCGTCGCGGCAAGATCTATTTACAAAATTTCAGTCACCAACTTTCTCTTCCAAATGCGAAAATATTTTGTTGAGCCCAATCTACATAGGTAGGAATGATCATAAAAATAAAATAAGAGAAATCAGAGCTCGAACAGAAAGGTTTAGGTGTTTGTTTTTCCCGTGCGCTGTTCAGGAGTGGAATGGTAGAGAGATAGTATGATTGTGGTTCAATGAACCCTCTGCCAAGCACTTAAATGTGAATTGCAGAGTAGTCATGTAGATGTAGATGTAGATCAGGGGCCATACCAAGTGTTAGAGACTATGTGACAAGTAGATGTTGAGATTCAACAGCCAACAAGAACAATAACTGTGCATATAGGATGGCTGGAACCTTTTCAAGGGAGTCTGGAAGTTATTCCTGGGACAGGAGATGCAGGCCAGAAAAGGAGAGTGAAGAGGAAGGTATAAGAAGGTCAACAAGAGGTTGTGAATGAAATGGTACCGAGGAACCTTTATGGATTAAGGCCTAGGAGATAGTCATTTAATTATTTTTTAAGGGTAGGTACAGGTTTAGTGTAATTAGTATAAGCAGCTGTGGAGCAGCAATGAATTTGCTGATGGGACAAAAGCACATACGAGAATGCAGTAAAGGAGTGATTGAGCCAGGATATTACTATCAACAGGTTGAAGAGCATTGGTTGTACTCTACCTTTGACAAGATGGTAATAGTAGCTAGTAGTTTCGAGAAGGGGAAGCTTACATCAGCAAAGATGCTAGAATTAAATGAGAGTGGTTTGTTATTAAATGGAACAGTGTACATGATAATGGGGCCTACTTTCCATCTGCCTGTCATGATTTCAGGGATACCACATATGAATATTTCACAGTCTCATTTGTATTGGCTAGAGGAGCCATGGAAGTGCAGATCTAATCAACTTAAATCAGACTCTAGGGCCAGAAGTAACGCAGTCTATAAACACGCTTCTGAACCAGCTGGAGCGATGAGTTCCCTGGATACCATATTGCAGCATGTAAATTTATATCAGGAAAATCAATACTGGAAAGAGACGATACTGACTACTGTCGTACCATCCACTGCAGCGGCACATGTTCTACTGAACATAGCCCTTGTTTTGGTACATAGAAGATGAAGCACAGGATTGAGACCAGGCCCAGTCATTCAGATTCCAGTGGATTGGATACCCCAAGCATAAAAGTGCAGAAGGAAGATGAACACACAAGGGGGTCATGTTAAGGATAACTGATTCATTTCAGCTTGTAAATTTGGAATATATAACCAGAAACTATTGTGCAAGAAGCCTAGCAACAAAATAAGTCCCATGGTGTGCGAGTTAAGGAGCAGGACAAGGTACACTGTGAAAATATGTAAAATTAAGTGATAGGGTTAAGGGGACCAATTGTTAGAATAATTCTTAAGAAGGCAAACAGGGCCAGAAGGGCCGGTCACCAGGAACTCTAGTGCAAAGGATGATCTAGTTTGGATGACCTGGGGGACAGAGCCTTCATAAAAAGGAGGGCAATGTAGCATATTGACCATATCCATTCAAAAAATACATCATATCAGTCACGAGTTGCAACAGAAATAGCCACAGGCAGGCTAGAGTGTTATGTGTTGCAAAGAAAAACACAGCCAACTGGTGTTGCAAAGTGGAACCACCTGTGTGCGGTATAGCAACAGCTCATGCTGCAGTATGCTAACTGAAGGACAGAAGCCTTGCCTTGCTTGCAATGATGGTTTGGAGTATGTGCCTCATAATAGGACACCCTTTTCTAACATAACCTTTTTTTTATATATTGAAGTAGCCGATACCAGGATTAATCCCAAATCTGGTATAGGTGAATATTATCTGACTTGTTCAGCTGAAAGAATTTCACATTATTTTGTTTATGATGTATTATTTTCAGACTAAAACGTATAAAAAAACAATTAATTTCTTACAATTGATATGTACTAATGCTTAAATTTATTCTTCTTTTAAAAATATTTGAAATTACAAAATTTTTGGTATACTTAAAATTTATATTAGTAATTGCACTATCTAATGCTAATCATTAAATTTATTTCTGCACTCCTTCATAAAATAATGTTATATCTTGGTGATGATTCTTCTTTTGTCAAGAAAGTATGTAAACTCTGAGTGGGCATGCCTCTGATGGAGACAGACTTATTTATATGATTGACACTAACAATGTAATTTGGAATATTAAGTGGAAATTGTAAAAGTGGTGTGATACTTTAAAATGTTACAAGGAATAAAATTTAAGGAATATCAGATATTTAGTCATCAGGAACCCATAATGTCATAAGTCAAAATTTCAGCATCAAGAATGTACTCTTAGACACAAGAACTGGAGCCAACAACAAGAGAAAAAGAAGATAAGTAAAAAGTTTTTCTTTTGTATATCTTATGCCTTTCAAAGCTTTGGAAACTAATGAAGACACTGAGAAATATTTAATGGTGATGTGTTGGAGGGTAAGATTACATGTGTGGGTGTCAGCTGTGTTCTGTTGACTGATAATGAAGTTACATCAGCTGCAGAAGAAGAATGGATTTTGGATTTTTGTAATTTACAGTTTATATATAAATGAAGTTACAATCACTTGACAAAAGAAGACCCAACCTCTGCCCAACAAAGTTGTATGAACAGTGACGAGATAATATCAACAATGACAGGCAGAATGAATTGAAAGAGGACTTTACAGCTGTGATGAAGGACATCACAAAAGATAAGTACAAACTACTTGTGATTACAATAGCAAATTTAGTGCAGTCAATAATCAGTTAATGGAAATACAATCTGAAAACAATAGTAAAATAGACAGGGTACAATACCAAATAGACCAACTTAGTCAGCTTTCAGAGCTAAAAAGTGGCTTGTCAGATGGATTAAAAAGTGTGAATGTAAAAGTCAATGTATTAGAAAATAAATTTGTTTTATAAAATGAGTTAGTTGCACAATCTGCAAATCAGGAGAAGAATGTTAAGGACATCAGAGTTCAACAGAAGGCCGCAGATGAAAAACAGTAGTTTAGATCAAAAGATTTTAAATGTTGAAAACAACATGCTAACTAATGTAAATGTCTTAGATCAAAAAATTTCCGTAGTTCAGGAAAATTGCATTCATAACAATCTGTATTCAAATAATGGTATTGCGTGGTCCAACATTCCAATCAAAAGTTTTACATCAGACAATTTACATCCAGTGGATTTTCTATACCACTGTAGAGATAGTTTTGTATCAGGCATGAGTGATGATCAAAAGATTAAACTTGTTAAAAGATGGCTTGAAGGCAAAGTTCTGTCTTGGGTAAATCTAAACTTAAGGCAGTGGAAAACATTCCAAAGATTTGAAAAAAAAAATTTTATATACAATTTGGTTAGAAGCTGAACAAGGGAGCATTAAAAGATAATTTCTGAAAAGCTCGAAGTATAGGAATAGAGACAGTACCCTGAAAGAGTTCTGTAAGAATCAACTCAAGAAACAAAAACAGCCTGACAGGCCATCTGACGAAATGACTTTGATTGGTGCACTCAAAAGAAGATTACCAGAGATATTGCAGTTGGATTTCATACACAGACCTGATGATAGCTTGAAAAATTTTTACAATATGTTGAGAGGCTGGATAAGGCTGTAGAAAGAAGCATATACCACAATTATAAAAATGATAGTGATCACAATCATAATAACTACAGAAACAGAGATAGTGGTATTTTTACCAGAGTCAAAATGGTATTAGAGACAGAAATTTTGAACATCAGCAGAACAGGAACAATGGGGATAACTGCAGGCAATTTAATAGGAGAAACAATCATAGAGGTAGCCATTTGGGAAATGGTAGTCTACCTCAATGAAGGTCCACAGTTTTGGGGCAAGGAAACACAATAAGTGCAAACATACAATTAGACAATAACAACAGTGTTAAAAATGTGGCACAGGTATCTGAAGGTGAATAGAAGGCACATCAGATTTCTCATTTATGTTTTGATCAAAAGTTTTGTTTAATTACCCTCCTGGAAATTGAAATAAGAACACCGTGAATTCATTGTCCCAGGAAGGGGAAACTTTATTGACACATTCCTGGGGTCAGATACATCACATGATCACACTGACAGAACCACAGGCACATAGACACAGGCAACAGAGCATGCACAATGTCGGCACTAGTACAGTGTATATCCACCTTTCGCAGCAATGCAGGCTGCTATTCTCCCATGGAGACGATCGTAGAGATGCTGGATGTAGTCCTGTGGAACGGCTTGCCATGCCATTTCCACCTGGCGCCTCAGTTGGACCAGCGTTCGTGCTGGACGTGCAGACCGCGTGAGACGACGCTTCATCCAGTCCCAAACATGCTCAATGGGGGACAGATCCGGAGATCTTGCTGGCCAGGGTAGTTGACTTACACCTTCTAGAGCACGTTGGGTGGCACGGGATACATGCGGACGTGCATTGTCCTGTTGGAACAGCAAGTTCCCTTGCCGGTCTAGGAATGGTAGAACGATGGGTTCGATGACGGTTTGGATGTACCATGCACTATTCAGTGTCCCCTCGACGATCACCAGTGGTGTACGGCCAGTGTAGGAGATCGCTCCCCACATCATGATGCCGGGTGTTGGCCCTGTGTGCCTCGGTCGTATGCAGTCCTGATTGTGGCGCTCACCTGCACGGCGCCAAACACGCATACGACCATCATTGGCACCAAGGCAGAAGCGACTCTCATCGCTGAAGACTACACGCCTCCATTCGTCCCTCCATTCACGCCTGTCGCAACACCACTGGAGGCGGGCTGCACGATGTTGGGGCGTGAGCGGAAGACGGCCTAACGGTGTGCGGGACCGTAGCCCAGCTTCATGGAGACGGTTGCGAATGCTCCTCGCCGATACCCCAGGAGCAACAGTGTCCCTAATTTGCTGGGAAGTGGCGGTGCGGTCCCCTACGGCACTGCGTAGGATCCTACGGTCTTGGCGTGTATCCGTGCATCGCTGCGGTCCGGTCCCAGGTCGACGGGCACGTGCACCTTCCGCCGACCACTGGCAACAACATCGATGTACTTTGGAGACCTCACGCCCCACGTGTTGAGCAATTCGGCGGTACGTCCACCCGGCCTCCCACATGCCCACTATACGCCCTCGCTCAAAGTCCGTCAACTGCACATACGGTTCACGTCCGCGCTGTCGCGGCATGCTACCAGTGTTAAAGACTGCGATGGAGCTCCATATGCCACGACAAACTGGCTGACACTGACGGTGGCGGTGCACAAATGCTGCGCAGCTAGCGCCATTCGACGGCCAACACCGCGGTTCCTGGTGTGTCCGCTGTGCCGTGCGTGTGATCATTGCTTGTACAGCCCTCTCGCAGTGTCCGGAGCAAGTATGGTGGGTCTGACACATCGGTGTCAATGTGTTCTTTTTTCCATTTCCAGGAGTGTATAATGATGTACATGCTAATCACAAACCAGAATGTGACAGTAATGAGAATTTTGATGTAGTGTGTACTAATGATTTCTTCTCTAGGTCAGAAAACAGTGTTATTAATATACATAAAACAGATGATGACTGTATTGAATCTGAATTAGGTAGTATTTTTGATGTAGATGTGAATGAGAGCTGTGAAATTACTGAGGCTGGTAAGTCTGAGACTGGTAACTTATTGCGAATGAATGTAGGTGAAATTTTTGACTTTGATGGTGATGAGACTTGTGTTGTTAATGATGTTGTTGTTGAAGTAATTTTGGAAGAATATGATGATGATGATGATGATGATGATGATGATGATGAGTATCAAGTATTTGTGGAGTTTAAGAATAATGAAGTTTCAGAGCTATTTGTGAATACAGACAAGGTAAGTGATGTATGTGATCATGTAAGTGAGAATCATGGAATACCAGTCCAGTCAAAGCAGTTTTTTCTTTAATGTCATGCAGAGTAATGATCTAAACAGTACAGGTGATTTACCTGTAAGCCTGGGGAATAAAGATTTTTGAAATTTGTTTGTGACCAAATTGATGCTAACATAGATAATGTGCACTCTGGGATAAGTTAGCTGTGGTTAGTTAAAACTTGTATCCAAATTGGTGGAACGAAGTGAAAGAAGATCTAAGTAGGAAATTTAATTTTGTCAGAAATATATTTTGAGATCCTTCTGTAATAAGTGATGTTAAGTATGCTATGGAACCCATTCACTTTGTTCAACCTTTACTTGATAACATGTAACCAAAGTAATACTACGATACCAGCCAAGTTGATAAAATCATGCATAAACAGTGTAGATGTAGCATTTGATGAAATTGAAAGTGATCTTTTGCATGAAGTGCCTAATAGCAGAGATGATGTCCTTACATTAAGATTGAGATTGATCGGTGGGAAGGGAACTGTTTGAGTGATACATGTAGCCCAATTTGTGACATATCTGAGAAATTTAGAGACGAGAACCAGTATAGTAAGAATTTTGTGGAAATGTCCATTGCACTTGTAAAGATAAGAGGAGCTACTCATAAACAAAGCAAGTATGTGAAATGTCAAGCACTGTTGACATTTAGTATAGAAAGCAAAAACCTTTGAACATGAATGCATAATGATCCTTAGTCTAGAAGAAAATATTCACTATGTCTGTAGATTTATAAGACTATATAATTATGCTTTGTCTTCCATGAATTTAGTATGTAAGATCATGTAGTTTCTAGAGTTCTGTCTTACCCATTGACTGAGTTTAAATTTATCTACATATGCATAAGACTAGATAACTGTGTTTTTTTGTCATTAATTTAGTAAGTAAGATGATGTGATTCCTAAAGTACTGTCTCATATGTTGAAAGAGTTAAAATATATGATACACTATATAGTTGTGTTCCGTAAGAGATATGTGCTTTAGAATTTGATACATATATGCCATGAGACTAAATGACTAGATACTGGTACAATTTTGAAATGAGACAGTATTCGTAATTTGTACTGTAAAAATTAGGAATAGTATCCAAACATATGTGTGTGTATTACCTTTTTAGTCCATCTTTTTGGTGAATTTAACTCTATTTATTAATGTTTAATATGTAACACCTTTTAATTTCACCTGATGTGAATCCCATATAATTGACTGAAAAGTTACTAAGGAGTACATATCTCGTGTTATGTGAAGGAGGTATTTAACAGCGTATTTAGTACACAAAACAGTGTTTCAGGATTTAATGTAAATGCTAGACAGGAAGTTACCCATCGATTGGAGCATGAGATGAGAACCCTAAGGAGGAAATTGAAAGATGTGGGTGCATCCACTCCCCACATTGCTATACGACTGTACCCTGCTGGACCAGTCAACTTGCAAGAGATTGTGGGTGCTGGGTACCATACTCGAATATCTGTTGACTGGATCTGTATTGTGACCAATATTTGTGAATTGTTAGCCAAGACTACTAAAGACAGTGTTATTCAGCATAAATGCATGATTTTTGAAGGAGGGAGATTGACTTTCCAATGCATTACTTAACTTTAAATCACTATGAATTTTTTTGTATCAATTGTAAATGGATCTTCTAGGTCTTTGTGTACACAGGTTAGTTTATATGGACAATTATCAAATAGTGTGGAAGACATCTACTAGTATAAACAATATAACAAGGTTTATACATGTCTGCTTTCACACTCTGAATTTGTTCTCAAGCTGCTGGATTGTGTCATCATTTGAAGCTAATTTTTTGACTCTGTTTACCTGTATTTATCTTGAGTATTGCAATATTGTATCTGATTGGAACTTGAGTTGTCGACAGACTCATGCTTAATTCTGTTTTGGGTACCCATGGTCATTGCAACTGTGTGTGTGTGTGTGTGTGTGTGTGTACACTCAAGGAGAGCTAGATGCTTCTTTCAATTACTCTTTGCATATGATTGAACTTATTCATATGATTATGAACTTCATTCATTTTTTTGTGTAGAAACATTTTTTGCTGGTTTGTACCCGGTGTGGTTTGGATTCATGGGTCAGTCCCCACATTCTAAACTCAAGCCCTAATATTTTTCCATTATTTTGTTCTTTCATGAGTCAACATATCCTTAAATACTCTGGTTTATGTAACTGATTGATTCCTCCCCATTACTGAGTATATTCTTCTGGTCTATACCCATCATTGTGAGATTTTCGAGTCAGCTCACTTGTACACTTAGGCTCTGAAATTTTTTTCTCTTCTCTTTTGAAGATTTTGAGGTTTGACTGTACGGATTAAACTTAAAATTTGTAATTCTAGTAATTTACATTGTCTCTGTGTATATTTCTGTAGTTTAGTGATGTAATGTTGTGGTTTTGACCTTGTATTATTTGTCTTGTGACAGTGTGTTTCACAGATCTGAAAATCTGAATACCATATTCTCATATATGTATAGGTTATGACTTATGTAGTAGATATTTTTCTTATATTTTCTGTAATATCTTATTTATCCGATACTTCTATACATCTATCTCCTATCCTGGGCATCGTTACATACATTATTTGGCAAATCTTGTAGTCTGTCACAAAATATTGTAAACACTCTGTTTCTTAATTTTGTGAGGGGGTATTGCAATGGGACACCCTTTTCTGACATAACCTTTCCTTTTTTTTATATATATAGAAGTAGCCAGTACCAGGATTAATCCCAAACCTGGTATAGGTGAACATTATCTCAGTTGTTTAACTAAAAGAATTTCATGTGATTTTGTTTATGATGTATTATATTTCAGACTAAAACGTATAAAAAGAAATTAATTTGTTACAATCAATCTGTACTAAAAGTTAAAATTATTCTTCTCTTAAAAATATCTGAAATTACAAAATTTCTGCTATACTTAAAATTCATTTAATTAATTGCACAATCTAACGCTAATTATTAAATTTATTTCTGGATTCATTTATAAAATAATGTTATATCTTGGTGATGATTCTTCTTTTGCCAAGAAGGTATGTAAGCTCTGTTGCTTTGTACACTCTTTGGAATATTGTGAGTACTGCAGAAGGTAAGGAGTAGTGGGCATGCCTCTGATGGAGAGAGGCATATTTATATGATCAACACTAACAATGTAATTTGGAATATTACTTGGAAATTGTAAATAAGGTGTGATATTGAAAAATTTGACAAAGAATAAAATTCAAGAAATACACAGACAAATCTTCATCAGTTATTTATTCATCAGGAACCCACAATGTCATAAGTCAAAATTTCAGCATCAAGGATGTGTGCCTAGACACAAAGACTGGAGCCAACAACAAGAGAAACTGAAGATGAGTAAAAAGTTTTTCTTTTGTATATCTTATGCCTCTTGAAGCTTTGGAAACTAATGAAGACACTAAGAAAAATTTAATAGTGATGTGTGGGAGGTGTTAACATGTCAGGATTGGCCAGGAGGGGAAAGCAATAGGCACCCGTTGAGATGAAATATCAAACATATTTTAAATACATGGATATTTAATGCTGTAAAGAGGCAGGACGGGAGAGCATGTGGTCAGGCTGGAAGCTGACAGCAGAAGAGACTGGACGGCGTGTCCACTCCCAGTGGCTGGCCGCTGTCCCACCCACACTTGACCACCTCCAAGCCTCCCTATTGGTCAGCCAAATTGAAGATCCTCCGTTTGGTAGCGTTACCTCATCAGCTGTTGATGGTTCAGCACATGAGTTTCAAAGTGGTTATTTCCAGTTCTGGGCAACGTGAGTGAGATGCTGCAACTAGCCGTCAGGCAGAAGGCACTGACGAACATCAAGTAAAATATAAAAATCCAATTTTTATACTATCTAATCCATTCAGTAACAGCCCCCACTGTACACCCTTCTCCCCTTCATAGGAGTGAAGCATGGGGGGGAATGGTAAAGTGAAAGTTACAATGGGAGTCCTGTGAAGGATGGCCTTACATAATTTTGAAAATACACTTTGATTTCTTATTTAAAATTTGCATTTGTTTAAGAAAGTGTGACAATATTTGCATTGGGTGATGAAGACTTGCATGACAGAATTTGGTCGACGGCAGATGGTGTGGCGGTGGTGTCAGAGGGTTCTGGAAGGGGTGATGCACAGAGCATAAGGTGGGGGGGGGGGGGGGGGTTGACCCTTTTGAATCACTTCACAGTCTTACTTTGTTACTTACACCTAAAGGAGGGCCATGCCTTTTCTTTTGGGTGTATTTTACTTATTTACTGTTCCTTCCTACTCACTACTATTTCCTGCCGGATGACTACTGTATGGGGGCTGCAAGGAAACTCTTTCTCCCATGTCACAACTTAAGCCTGGTATTCCCCAGGATGTTGCTGTTCAGGGACAGCAGGAAGGGGCAACCGAAGTCTCACAAATAGTTCTTTTTTAAAGGCTATCCATAGGAGTAAACCAATTAGGATGATTATTAAAGGGGTAGATACAGAACTAGGAATAACTATACGACTAGATACTGGTGATGCTGCCAATCCGTGATGTGCTTGGTGGCATGGTCTAGTGTAATCTGTCCTGACACTTTGCTTACCAGGTCAGTTAAAGTCTGGACCAGCTGGGAATGTGAGTGATTGGGGAGAGATGGCCACTTGTCAGGTGACGGTAGTACCATTGGTTGCACTGGTAAATACATGAGAGGAGGGAGTCACACATTTTGAGCATAAGATAAGTGGGCAAACACTTCCTCAGTGGGGGTGGTGATATCGCAATGAGAGCTATTAAATAGTAATCAGCTACTGTTGAGTAGCACACGTGAGGGCTGGGTTGCTCGAAAGTATTTGTAAGATACAATAGTGGCTGTTACTGGGTGGGGAACGGTGTATAAAATACTATTGCCTATAGCAACAAACTAATCATGTTAGCTCCAGCTAGTAGTTATGTTACGAAAGGGAAGTATTGCAGTGGATGAAAAAGTAGTAAGTAATTACCTGAAGTTGTAGTGGCAGGTGAAAGACCGATGGTTAACAGACTTGCGTGCACTATGTCACTCAACTATGACTTATAAATCATATGAAAATTAGACTTAATTACGACAGACAAGACAAAGAATAGGGAGAGAAGTGGTAGCATTCGGGGGCATGACTGGCTTATCGCAAGGCAACAGCTGTGCCAGTCTATATGTTTGCACCATGCTCTGCTTATAGTAAGCGTTCACTGGTAACATAACATGCAATTTAAACGACTCCAAAACTTGGTATCAACTGGAAACTTGCTGCATGGTAAAATGAATCATGGCTAATGGTTCTGCTCTGACCTCTGGGGTGGCAGCATAAAACAGACTATTTAATATCACAACACACACAGGAACTCTTGCCTGTTCACAAATAACCTCAATAAAGCAGCGTATTACATATCCTCATATCAACAACACTTTGCTGCTCTCTGGGAGATAACAGGTAGAAGAATAAATGGTTGGGAAAGATTCCAAAGAACTGCAGGGGTATCAGTTAGTATCAATGGGGTACTGAGGGAATGAGGGGGATATGGTCATGCTGAAAAGAGGCTTACTCACCATCTTGATCAGCATGAGTGCAAAAATGCGGGGTTGCATTAATCAATACCTGCAATCAATGCATAGGCAGAATTCAAGGTATTTAGTGGTTTCATAAGTGATTTGCTGAATCAGAAGCTTTAGTAATGGATGTTTAAGCCTAGGAAGAAAAGGGATTTGACCAATAGGAAAAAATCATGTTGTGTTTAATGCAGGGTATTTCCTGGGTGTATTCATGGACAGCCGTCCATGATCCCAACATATTAGCCATTTATGCCAAGTGGCCCATCCGCTGTGAACCAAAAGGGTGATTATGTTGAAGAATAAGAAATTGGTTATAATCAGGAACAGGTTCACATAACGGGATTCAGAATAAGAATGATTCAGCAGTGATATATCCACTACTCGCAGGGTTTTTCTTTTCCATCCCTCTGGGGTGAGGCAATATGTCAGAGTAGCATTGGCTACAAACCAGGGTGCAGATGAAGGTGAGCCTCATGAAGTGTCAATAAGTATGGATGAAAGAGATAGGTAGGCAATCAGTTTATGAAAGCGAAAACAGAAAGAATAAACCCATCAGCTGGGCACTCTGCGGGCGCTAACCACATTGTGTAAGGTACATGGCCCTGGCGGAGGGAGGTACAAAGTAGTGATTGAGGCTGGAATGAATAAGTGAGTGACTCAAAGCAATGATAGTAACTGAGTGCAATTGAGTGCAATGCATGGGTGAGGAAGGCACTGTGCTCTGTCTTCACAAGGCAATTACGTCTCGTCGGAGTTAACTACTACAAAATTCTCAAAATCGCTGAAGTAACAGGGTGAGCTAAAAAAAAGGGTGGTGTGGGGGGGGGGGGGGGGGGGGGGGGCGCAAACTACTGCAACACTGTGCAATAAAAACTTTTATTCATTAGGGTGGAAATCTCTTGCTAACTATATTTCTAATAAGATAATGCGTTACTGCGCTTGGGAGATGACGTCACTTCACAGGTGCTAATCATCAACAATCTAGTGCTTATTTTAGTGGGTGCTGTAGTGTGGTAGCAGTGTCAATGTCCGTGCTCGCTCGTAACATCTTCAGCTGGTCAATAAATTACTTTGTAAGAAGTAGGGTGAACGACAACAAAATCTGTATTAATCTGGGTGAACTCTTAAATGTGAAACACACGAAAAAGGTGCTAACTACCATTCTTCACTTACTTGGGTGAAACATAATTACTTCTATCCTACCACAAAATCTATCTCGCTTATTGCTCTACAGCGAGAGGATAGCGCACTTCTTCTCAACTTTAGGGGTGCATTCTCTATTGGGTATTTTATATAATTCAGGTGCTTCACTCTCTTCTAAACATACCAGTCTGGCTCTGGGCATGAACATGGTGCATAATAGAATTCCAGAATCGCTAACTCATAAAGTCGTGTATCACGATTGAAGGGGAATCTTATGTAATGGGAGTGTTGCTGTAGTGCAACATATCTAAAATCCAGGGCCTTTACATACTGGAGTTATAAATATAAAATACAAGTGCGTATTATACAACATCAATGGCATAAAATATAAAAATACATGCATGTAATAACATATATGATATAGCAAAGATGTTGCTGTGCAGCAAAATGATTATGGAATGCTTAAACCTAACATAAAACCATAAGGGGAGAAAAATACAAGTTATTTGGTACCAATTATTAATCAGCTATCAACTGGTAACAGATAGTGGGTCCGACATTCCTCAACACTTCGGATCATACAAGATGCACATAATGATGAGTGGTGAAACAATTTATCAAACTTGGTACTTGGTGAGGCTGGTAGTGTTATGACACTGGTGAGAGGCAGAAATGAACAGAGGCAGGTTTCAAGTTGGTGCTAAGATTGCAGAGCAGCAGTGTGGTGTGTGGAGTGCTGAGATAGCGGAACAGCTGTGTGGCGTGTGTTACGCTGAGATAGCTGGGCAGTGGCACATGTCCTGAGTGAGTGACACCTTGAGGCATTGGAACAAACCATTTACAAAACACAGTCCATATAAATTAGTAATATTGGAGTGAATTTAGTTATTGTTGTGAAGAGTATTCCAACTCCTTTCGTGAATGAATCGATAAATATGAGTCGAATGGGCTGTGAGGGGCACATAATGGTGAAGTCATTTATGAATTTGGGAAAGGAGCAGGTAGTCAATTATTAAGGTGTGTTAGACTAGACGGGAGGTGGTAGGGTGGTACTCTACTTTGGGGGAGGCTCGGAAATACAAAGCGCCACCAAACTAAATGGCAGTGCAGGGGAAGATACCCCACAACGGCCGGCTTCATTGTTGTGATGTGTTTCCACTTCGCGTTCCATCAGCTGGATCTCAGTTGCTTTCAAACTCCCCTTCGAGTTATAGTCTGGTCAGCAGACATGTTAAGGGCTTCAGTGTGCAAATAAATTTACAGGTAGGCTCTCAAGCTGTAGAAGTTACCTGGTTATTGAGACGGAAGGATGGAAGAAATCACAGTTAAAATAGGTATTGCGTAAAAAATATGGGGCATTCCTGTATTAAGTTGCTATGCATGGATTGATAGCAAAGATAATTCTAATATGTGTATGATCCCTTTAACAGCGGCAGGCAGCAGCAAGTACAGCATGTGGTGAGAGGGGAAGGAAGGGGGCAGGGGACTCAGGTGGTGACAGCTGGCATGGCTAGTGGGACGGCACAAGTTTGGGTGTGATTGGGGGGGGGGGGGGGGGGAGATAACCGTAGTGTCAGGTGATTGAAATGACTCAAACCCGCACAAAATGGCCACCATACATGCAACTTCTGGTTGACAGGTTACTCTGACAGGCAGAGCGCACATGTTTACAACTTCGCAGTATCAGTGTTCAAACGGGAAAATTACTTAATGCAGTCACTTCTTCATACCATATTCTTATCTAGAGTTGATTGTATTGCTACTGAACATAGAGCTGCTGTCCAACCACTAGGCAGGTCATAACACATAAATAAAAATAACATAAGTATCTGCTCAAACTCTTTGCCTTTACAAATGTCTGCTTGTGTCTGTGTACGTGCGGATGGACATGTGTGTGTGTGTGAGTGTATACCTGTCCTTTTTTCCCCCTAAGGTAAGTCTTTCTGCTCCCGGGATTGGAATGACTCCTTACCCTCTCCCTTAAAACCCATATCCTTTCGTCTTTCCCTCTCCTTCCCTCTTTCCTGATGAAGCAACCGTTGGTTGCTAAAGCTTGAATTTGGTGTGTATGTTTGTGTTTGTTTGTGTGTCTATCAACCTGCCAGCGCTTTTGTTTGGTAAGTCACATCATCTTCGTTTTTAGATATAAGTAAAATATTGGTTAGAGCTAGGAATTAATTAGGCTAGGCCAGCATTGCCAAACAGGCTGGGTGGGTAAATCTCTGATAAGCTCTTCCAGAGAGGGAGGCTAGGCTGAAATCTTAGTTATCATATCATAAAATACATATTGTATGAGTAGGATGTTCATCTGCAAAGGAAAATAATGAGGTGGTTACTTGAGCCTTGTTACATTTTATTTTGGTTGATAAAACTGGGAATCTCTTAAGTACAAAACAGTACTGTAGTGTTTAGTCCCTGGATCTAAGGACATATGGGTGTTTAGATCTCAGAGTGTATCTAGGGTGAGCTGGGGGTGATGGAACTTTCCATTTTCTCCACTTCACAGGGGGAACAGATCCTGTTGAAGGTCTGGCACTTGTGTCAGAAGGTGGGGGGAGAGGCATAGTTCCTGAATAGGGTTTTAACCTATCAAAATGGATGATCACTTTGCATTCAGGCAGCTGTAATTCTACATTAACAGGGGAAGTGAGCTGAATAGTTGAATATGGTCTGTCATACAGGTGGGGTAAGTTTCTTCACTCTTCCTTTCTTTACACTAGATTTTTTTAGTAAAACCAAATCACCAGGTTTATAGGGGTGAGGAGGGGGGGGGGGGAGGGGGGGGGGAGGGGGGGGGGGATGGAGGATGGAATTTTTATTGCTTCTTTCTATCTGCTTCCTGGTTGCCTTGCGGTTCTTCCCTTGTACCTTCTTCCAAATGGCCTTAAGGTGGTGGGCTAGCCCCTTAATGGCTGTGTGATCGATTCCTAGAGGTAATTTATTGATCTCAAAGGGGGATTCCACAGGGCAGCCAAACACTGTCTCATAAGAGGTATGTTCAGTGGCTTCATGGAAACGGCTATTGTATGCACTTGCTATGTACAGAATGTAACTGTGCCAGTCACTGTGGGCTGAGTTGATGTAACAGGAAAGTATTCGTTTCACAGTGTGATGGACACTTTCAATGTGGCCATTTGCCTGGGGGTGAAATGAGGTGGTTCTCCATTTTTTAATTCTCAGCAATTTGCACACTTGGACAAATAAGGCGGACATAAAATTGGTTCCATGATTGGTTATAATGGCTTCAGAGCTTCCAAAAAGAAGGACAAAATGATCCACAAAAGCTCATGTTATGGTTTCAGCTGACATTCAGCGATGAGTACCAAAATAAGGTATTGGGAAAAGTGAGCAATAATAAATAGAATATATTTACTTCCTTGTGTATGGGAAGTATCCCAACTACATCCAAATCTATGAACTGAAAGGGTTTTGCTGCCTTGGGAAGAGATTGTAAGGGAATTTTGATTCGTGGGGGTGGTGCTCTTTGGATGCACGGTAGGCAATTTTTTATACACTTGGCAACATCTCACCAAATTTTGTCCCACCAATACTTCTTGGCAATGCGGGCATTTGTGGCTCTTCATCCACTATGGCAAGCTTGGATGCTGTTGTGGCACTGGGCAATAATTCTTGATTGCAAGTCTTTAGGTATTACTATACATTTACGCAGGGGGGGTCTTGTGGTATAGACTTCCATCCTCTGTAAGAAAATCTGGATGGGAGCGATACTGGCAGCATTTTGCATCATTTTCCTGGGAGTCTTTTAATTCATCAACTAGCACACCGTCTCTTTAAGCTACTCTCACTTTTCTACTAAGGGCATCAGCATTGTGGTGCAACATTCCAGCTTTGTGTTGCACTTGGTAGTCATACTCACTCAGTTTCAGGGCCCAGCGGGTGAGACGTGCCACTGAAGTGCTGCATGATCTGTTACTATTGTAAATTTTCTCCCATAAAGATAGCATCTAAAGTAGTTAACTCCAAACATTAACACCAATAATTCTTACTCCATAGTGCTGTAATTAATTTCCACCTGATTCAGCTGATGGGATGCATAACCAATTGATCTTTCCTCACCATAAATACTTTGAATCAGAATAGCTCCTACTGCAAAGTCAGACATGTCACATCAGAGAATGAATGGTTTTTTGAAATCAGGATAGATCAATAAGGGGGAACTAGTCAGAGCATCTCTGATATGGTGCACAGCAGCTTCACACTCGGGGGTCCATTGATAGGGTATATCTTTTTTCAGCAAGTGGGTAAAGTGTTCTATATATTTTGGCATAGTCCATTTTAAAACGCCTATAATAATTGTTTTGAGTCTCAGAAAGTTTTGCAATTCTTTTACATTATTAGGGGAAGGAAATGTCCTAACTGCTTCAATTAGACAGGGATCTGGCTTTACTCCATCAGCACTAGTAATATGTCCTAGGTACTACACTCGCGAGTGGTTCTAGGCGCTGCAGTCTGGAACCGCGGGACCGCTACGGTCGCAGGTTCGAATCCTGCCTCGGGCATGGATGTGTGTGATGTCCTTAGGTTAGTTAGGTTTAACTAGTTCTAAGTTCTAGGGGACTAATGACCTCAGAAGTTGAGTATCATAGTGCTCAGAGCCATTTGAACCATTTTTTTACTGCACTCGACTCTCAGCAAAGGAACATTTCTCTATCTTTAAACTTAGTCTAGACAAAACATTTCTAGACTTGGTAACATGCTCATATATGGTCCTGGAAAAAAACAGTGATATCATCTAGATAAACTAGGCACATTGTAGGTTTCAGTTCTCTAACAGTAAGTTAGCAAATCATTGGAAAGTGGCACTGCACAGCCCGAATGGCATTCTCAGAAATTCATATAGACTGGAGGGAACTACAAATGCTGTTTATGGCCTGTCCAGTGGTGCAGTCAGTATTTGGTGGTACCCACTCTTCATATCAAGGGTAGTGAAGTATTTGCAATTTCCTAACCTGTCCAGTGTTTTGTTGATACGGGGGAGAGGGTAAGTATCAGGAGTGGTTACCTTATTTACTGCTCTCATATCGATGCAAAGATGGTAGGTCTTCTCTCCATTGATTGATTTCTTGGGGACCACAACGATTGGGGACGACCAGGGACTCACAGAAGGTTGTATTATCCCTACATCTACATGGTTACTCTGCAATTAACACTTAATTGCCTGGCACAGGTTTCATCGAACCGTTTTCATACTACTTCTCTACCATTCCACTCTCGAATGGCATGTGGAAAAAAGGAGCACCTAAATCTTTCTGTTCAAACTCTGATTTCTCTTATTTTATTATGATGATCATTTCTCCCTATGTAGGTGGGTCTCAACAAAATATTTACACATTCAGAAGAGAAAGTTGGTGACTGATATTTCATAAATAGATCTCACTGCAAAGAAAACCGCCTTTGTTTCAGTGCTTGCAACTTGCGTATCATATCAGTGACACTCACATCCCTAACACCAAACGAGCTGCCCTTCTTTGCACTTTTTCAATGTCCTCCATCTATCCTTCCTGGTAAGGATCCCATACCATGCAGCAATATTCCAGCAGAGGATGGACAAGTGTAATGTAGGCTGTCTCTTTAGTGGGTTTGTCGCATCTTCTAAGTGTTCTGCCAACAAAGTGCACTCTTTGTTTTGCCTTCCCCACAATATTATCTATGTGGTCTTTCCAATTTAAGTTGCTCATAATTGTAATTCCTCAGTATTTAGTTGAATTGACAGCCCTTAGATTTGTGCAATTTATTGTATACTCAAAATTTATCAGGTTTCTTTTAATACCCATGTGGATGACCTCACACTTTCCTTTGTTTAGTGCCAATTGCCACTTTTTGCACCATACAGAAATTCTCTCTAGATCATTTTGTAATTGGAATTGATTGTCTGATGATTTTACTAAATGGTAAATTACAGTGTCATCTGTAAACAATCTAAGGGGGCTGCTCAGATTATCACCTAGATCATTTACATAAATCAGGAACAGCAGAGGGCCTACGGCACTACCATGAGGAATGCCAGATATCACTTCTGTTCTACTCGATGATTTACCATCTATCACTATGAACTGTGACCTCTCTGAGAGGAAATCATGAATCCAGTCACACAACTGAGATGATATTCCATATGTACACAATTTGATTAATAGTCACTTGTGAGGAATGGTATCAAAAGCCTTCTAGAAATCTAGGAATATGGAATCGATAAGAGATCCCTTGTCAACAGCACTCATTACTTCATAGGAATAAAGAGCTAGCTGTGTAGCATCAGAATGATATTTTCTGAATCCGTGTTGGTTATGTACCAATAAGTCATTTTCTTCAAGGTGATTCATAATGTTTGAGTACAGTATATGCTCCAAAATCCTACTGCAAATTGAGGTCAGTGATATGGGTCTGTAATTCAATGGGTTACTCCTATTTCTCTTCTTGAATATTGGTGTGACGTGTGCTACTTTCCAGTATTTAGGGACAGACTTTTCATCAAGTGAGCAGTTGTATATGATTGCTAAGAAAGGCGCTATTGTGTCTGCATACTCTGAGAGGAAACTGATTGGTATACCATCTAGACCAGAAGACTTGCCTTTCTTAAGTGATTTGAGTTGTTTCGCAACACCTAAGATATCCACTTTTATGTCACTCATGCTAACAGCAGTTCTGGTTTAGACTTCTGGAATATTTACTCCATCTTCTTTCATGAAGGAATGATAGAAAACTGTATTTAGTAACTCTGCTTTAATGGTACCACCAACGGTAACATTTCCATCACTATCGTGCAGTGATGGTATTGACTGTTTTTGCCACTGGTGTACTTTACATATGACCAGAATCACTTTGGGTTTTCTACTATATTTTGAGACAATATTTCATTGTGGAAGCTATTAAAAGCATCTTGCACTGACATCCACACTAAATTTCGAGCTTCTGTGAAACTTAGCCGATCTTGGGGATTTTGCATTCTTCAGAATTTGGCATGCTTTTTTCGTTGCTTGTGCAACAGTGTTCTGACATGTTTTGTGTACCATGGTGGATCAGTCCCGTCTCTTATTAACTTATGCCTCTAGCTGCTGTTAGATAGTTTCCTTCACAACAGGCTGGAGGTGATATGGTATTCTATACGGTTTCTGCAAAATGGGCCTCGCATCTCTGGTGGGAATTTCATGGTAAACAAGGTCAGTAGCCAGCAAATAATGCTTTTCCTTATCTTTAAATTTGTATTGAGCATGGGAGCAATATGAAATATGCTGCATTCCAGAAGCCATTGTTTTCTGTTAGGTTTTTGCTTCTCTTGTACACAGGGGTTTCCTTCAATCTTGTGGCTGCTAGCTACGAGGGTCGGTCAAAAAGTAATGCCTCCCATTTTTTTTCTACTTAAAGAAATTAAGTTAAGTGAAAAATTTGAATTTGGCGCCACTCCTCAAACCTTCTTCTGCAATCCACTGCAGTAGTAACTTTCTGTGTCAACAGGTGGCAGCACAGCAGAAGTTTGTAAGATGGCCGACATCGATGTTCGTTTGAGACAGCGTTGTGTGATTGAATTCTTGAATGCAGAAGGTGAAACGCCCATACGCATTCATGAAAGACTGAAGAAGGTGTATGGTGTTGTGACAGTGGATGTCAGCACTGTTAGATGATGGGTTCGTCGTTGTAAGGAAGCTGAAGGGCAAACACCATTGACTGACGAAAAGCGGAGCGGCAGGCCGGTGAGTGCAGTGACTCCACACAACATTCAGCAAGTTGATGACATCATTCGTGGTGACCGTCGGGTGACTGCAGATGAAGTGTGTCGCATTATTTCTCTTAGTAAAGGCAGTGTGATCACGATTATTAAACAATTGGGGTACTCAAAAGTTTGTGCACGGTGGGTTCCAAGAATGTTAACCGATCAGAATAAAGAGGCAAGGAAAACAATAGCCTCCCAACACTTGCAGCGCTTCCGTTTGGAGGGAGATGAGTTTCTGAAAAAAATTGTGACAGGGGACGAAACATGGGTGCATTTTTTTGAACCCGAATCAAAGAGGCAGTCAATGGAGTGGCGTCACACAAGCTCGCCGAGGAAGAAAAAATTCAAAACTGTGCGATCGGCAGGGAAAGTTATGGCAACAGTTTTCTGGGATACAGAGGGTGTGATTCTGGTTGATTTTTTGGAGCAGGGATGCACAATAAATTCTGTTCAATACGTCACAACCCTCAACAAACTTAAAGCACGTCTTCAGCGAGTTCGCCCAACAAAATCAATGGCAGATGTTCTTCTTTTGCATGACAATGCAAGACCACACACCAGTCGTCACACCTCTGACGAGACTGTCAAAATTGGATGGGAAGTTTTGCCTCATCCCCCATACAGCCCTGACCTGGCACCATCAGACTTCCATCTGTTCGGGCCACTAAAAGAAGCTCATCGTGGGATTCATTTTGAAGATGAGGAGGCCGTCAAAACATCCGTGCATCAATGGCTTAGGAAGCAGAGCTGTGATTTTTACAGTGCTGGGATACATGCCCTTGTTCAAAGATGGACCAAAACTGTAGAGATGGGCGGAGATTACATTGAAAAATGACAAAATGATCCTCAATGTTGTGGTTTTCAACCTATGTAATTGCATTTAAATTTCCTGACAATTAAACATAGAAAAAAAAATAGGAGGCATTACTTTTTGACTGACCCTCGTATAATAGTGCCCCTAGGAATTTCTACCTCTTTCATTCCAAAATTGTCCAAACAGACGGGAACATAAAATTTCTTTCCTTGCACTTCTGCTGTTGCTAAACCACGTTTAACATGGACCTGTAATCTGTCAAGGACATCGTTATGACAGAGAGGATCCACCAATACAGCTGTTCTCAGCAGTTCATGGGATTTGACCCCAAGTCAGAGAATGCATCCCATGCCACCACGGATTCTAACAGAGATAGTTGTACATAATGCCCACATTTGAGTTGGAGGAACCTGTGGAAGCGGCCACATTCACAAGTACCTTGCGACGGAACGACATGGGGACTGCTGAAACAGTTGGTTTCCTCACCGGGACAGACAGTTTGTGTTCTGTAATCAACTACACTCTGATAGTGGTAGAGGAAATCATTCTCCAGGATGATGTCAAAATCTCGTCTTTGTTTTCGAATTACATCCATGTTAAAAGGATAGTGGCTAGCTACAATTTTCAATTGAACTTGGCAATACCCAGAAGGTATGATTATATCAATACTCAGACCGTTAATGTGGTTATGGGTTGGTTTTAACACTAATCTGTCCCCATGTCCTACGAATAATATGCTGGTTTGTGCTCCCATGTCAACAAGTACTTTCACATTTTTTCCTTGAACTTTGCCATTGGGGAGGATGTTCGCTGCCTCATTTACAACACCATGGTGGACTGGGTGCATGAAATTCATAGGGGGCGCAGTCTGGCAGCATGACTTTACCCCCACTAACCGCCCCCCCCCCTCCCCCATCCCTCCACTCTTCCCCCTCCTCCGTGACCATTTTCCGGCTGATTTTGGGGTTGGGGTTGTGGTGAATCATTGGTGACTTGTTCCCTCTGCTACTTGTACGAGGGGCTCCCGTTTCCTGGGGCAGTTTTTATTCATACGCCCAATGATTCTGCACCGAGAACAATAAGGCGCACGGCACTGCGGAGCCACATCACCAGCCTATTGGCAATGTTGGTATGCCTGCTCGTATTTGAAAACTGGATGTGGCTGTTCGTCTAGGTGCACTGAACTGGCTATAAAATGCACTACCTCCTCTCGCAACATTGCGAGTCATGTGGCATCATGCAACAAGGTGGGTGATGCTATCTTTACCTCTCCTCCAACATACAGGTCGATTCCATATATAAATACATCAATCGACAGGGCTTCTGCCTGCTCAATTAACACCTACAGACGGGGTCCAAACCCAGCGTGTAAGTGCGGCAAGCCACAGAGCAGATTCGGTCAGTAAATGCCTCTACATCCCCCCTGCTTCTGGTGGAGGGTGGGCAATTTGTCCCTGTAATAGCGGGCATCATGTCTGTCCGAATATCTCTCTTTCAACCCAGCTTCCAACATGGCAAAAGAGGTGTTGTCCCTAAGGGTGATAACTGATTCGATATAGGTACAGACAACACCTGACAATTTAAGGTGGAGTACAATTAATAGGAAATCGTTTGGCCAAGTGCAAGCATGGCCTACATCTCAGATAGTTTATAGAAAAGAATTTATTTTCTCATTAGGTTTTCTGGAAAATGTCAGGAGAAAGTTGACTGTGGGGAAACTGTTAGTCAAAGTTGCAATGTATGGCTGGGGTACTGTGCTATTGGAGGTGCTTGCAGCCATCATTTGCGATGCAGCAGGGTGTATTTCTGACGCACTTAGATTGGCAGACTTGGTCTGAGCCAATTTCTGGCATTCTTCTGTTAATTCTACCTGTCTTAACATTAATCTATCAATTTCTGTTTGGAGGGTAGCTACTGGGTCTGGTTTTCCCTTAGGTGGGGAGTTCCCTTCAGTAGTGGTGGTACTATGGGTTTGAGGCATGGTTACAATTTTAGGACACCTAGTGCTCGCTGAAAACTTAACAATGAGAGCACAAAGAAACAGGCCCTAGACTGGACAGCAAGGAGGCAGTGGCAAAGAAAAACTGAGCGATGAACTTACAGGAGCCGTAGTTGCAGCAGTGGTAGGTTGTTGACAGCTGCATCTTGTTGGACGACGGCAGCAGGAAATGGTGGAGAAGATGATGTTGGTGGTGTTGATGGCTGTGCGAGGTGCCTCAGCTAGTCAGCTGGAACATGCACCTTTCCTGGATGGTGGTGCATGGCCGGAACATGTGACCGCACTACATCAGAGCGGCATGGGGGACGGCTACCCACAGCGTGGCGTAGCACCAGACTGCCTGGAAGCAGCAGTGGCACAGCTGGCTGTGTGGCGCAGCAAAGCACTTGGCCATGCAAGCAACCTGGCATTCCATGCAGCAGCTGTTTGGAAAGAATGCTGAAACGGCAGAAGGCTGCGTGGTGAACCACTATGTGTGCACATGTTATTGTGCGTCGCATCTGGGGCATCAAGTGAGAAGTACTTTTCGCAGCTTCATTGGGTACAGCAGCTAGATCAATAAGATGGGCCTAACACAGGATGGACAATTAAGTAAGTTGCTCTTCAGATACCACGAAGTATTTATAGATCAAACAGGTATCATAAAATGTTATGTTTATGATATTAAAGTCTACCTCCATATGAGCTATTGTAGAGCTTTATACTCAATCCACTGGACATAGAAAATGGCAGTTATTGTTCGAAGGACCATTTACAATAATCTCAATCCCATATGATGCATGTTATGTACTATAAGATGTCAGTACAGGGAACCTAAAGGGACTGTCTTGTAACAGAGACATTAAGAAATCTTTGCGGTAGATAACCACTTCTGTGTCTCTGCAAAGAGAATAATGTGTCCAGTGCAAATGTACAGTTGCACAAATGTAAATATGTAAATAGTAGTTATAGTGAAAATGTTATCATAAGTAATCTCAAGAATTTATATGTACTAAAGTGCGTGTCATTTATGTTGGCGGCCGAGTTTAGGTTCGTTCTGTGCATCTGACGTCACAAAACACAGTCAGCCAATGAACAGAGAATGACGTTGCCAGAACTCGACTGCAGTGCAGAGCATGGATGAGTGTCTTCAGTTTTAGAAACGTTCAGTCATAAATAAAGTAATAGAACAAAAGCAGTGTCTTGATAGCTGACTTTCTTTTATAGAAAGTTTGGAAAAAGCATTCTTTATTCTATTAATTAATTAAACCAAACAACCAATAAGACTCCTAATTCAGGCGATAGCAAGGAAAGGTGTTTGTATCAATCTCACGAACTGCTTTTTCGCAATAAATAACAGCGGTAATTGTTTATTTCCTATTGTACTTCGATGAAGCATGAGTAATTCATAGTCATACCAACAGTGTTTGTCAGTATTGCGTGTTAGAGACCTAAGGCGTCGCATTTCTATGCGAAAGGTTATGAGTTCAAACCTTATGCGGTGCTTAGTATTTTGATTATTTAAAAACAATATCAAAGTGCCTTACTTCACGAATTATATTCGTTTGAATGCAATTTTTTGAAGTTTCTAGTGCTTTGTCTCTTCATTAACCCTTTCGCTGCTGCAGACACGTGCTCCCCGCATTCCGCGCTGTGTGCTATTTTGTCATCACTGCACTGCTCGCCTGTGCAGACACATTGTGTTCCCACTGTTTTGACACACTTATCAATCGATTTCAGAAAAACTATTTGGCCCAAAAATTTGATTTTTACACGTCTTCTTGACTGATACCTTCCCCCCATAAATGACTTAATTTTGTTTCGATGTTCAATGCAGTTATTATGCAGCATTAAATACAGTAAACCATTGCACGAAATTTTGAAGAGTTTGCAGAGGAAAAAGTCCATAGAGTGAGTATACTTTCCGTATGGTCGATTTTAGTTGCCACAATGTTGAGAATGAAATGTGGACAAGATACCTAAATAAGATTTTTGGGCCAAATAGTTTTTGCGGAATCGAATGATAAGAGTGTCAAAGCAGTCGGAACACGATGTGTCTGCACAGGCGAGCAGTGCAGTGACAAAATCGCGCACAGCGCGGAATGCAGGGAGCACGTCTTTGTAGCAGCGAAAGGGTTAATGCGGCCGTGGTGGCTTTACTTCATGAACTGCACGCTACCCCCTAAATGTAAGCTTGCCAACTATGCTATACTATGGCGCTGCTTCTATTGGCGCATGCGTCATGTGCAACTGGCAACGCAGCAATCCCCCGCGTCTGGGCGGGCATGTGCAAGCCGCCAAGATAAAAGAATTGAACTATAGTCCATCAGCTTACATGTCAGGGACGATAAAAATTTTAATTATTCTGGAAAAGTCATTTGCTTGATAGAAGTTAGTGTAAATGCTATCTCAGTAAACATAATTTTCTTAGCTTTTCTATGTAGGTTGTGGAAATTGCCTATGTGTGTGTGTGTCTATATAATGCAGTGCTGGCTCTGCAGCACCTCGTGAAAATGTCTGCATAGGTGAGGTGAGGTTCATAGAAACATTAATGATTCATTTACCCTCATGCATCAACAGACACAGAAAATACATACACACACACACACACAAACACATGCACACACACACACACACACACACACACACACACACACACACACAAGATGTTGTCAGAGCCCTTATTGCTGGTCTTCCCTTAAGATACTTCACAGGAGGTTGGACAGGTGTAACACACGTCTGTGGATGTGCAATTCACTGCTACTCACCAGTTCTGGCCAAGAACATCCTTTTACAGGTGCCATCATCACCTGAGGGAATTGATATATCACTGGCCACCCAAAAACCCACATCAGATGAGTACTGTTTCCCCAAGAGAGAAAAGATGCTGTAAACTTGTATGTAACATTTGCATATGCTCTGCAGCATCAGGCTGTCTGAGTGCTACACTTCAAATATTTGGTCAATGGCAGCTGCACAGGCCAACCACCAGAGGCCAGCTGTCATTGGTCCAAGTCTAATGCACACAGAATAACATTTGCTGTACTGCCTAGCACAGCCCTCCTCTATATAAGGCAATGCAGATGATGCTCATTTCCAGACTGTGTTCTACTCATTATTACACTTTTTCTGTGTTATTTGTTCACTTCAGGTGCATAAATAAACTTTTGGTCTTATTGGTTGCATTATCGTTTATATCTAGCAGTCTGACAACAACTATAAACTTAGTTTTTAGATTTGCTAATGTAAACTCTAGCTGCTTTACTGTAATCATCAATAAAAATGAGAAAACACCTTTCCACACTCAAACTGTGAGCTGTGTAAGGCCCATTTAAACTAGTATGAATAACCTATAATGTTCCTTTTGCTTTGCTTCTGTTGTTTACAAGAGGCAAACTATGCATTTTATTTTCAGTAAAAACTTTTCACTTCAGAAATTCTGGTCTAAATTTGTTAATAATCCATACGCTAACTGATGTTTATGCAATGTATTCAAATTGTTAAAATTTTGATGACCATGTACACAATACCATTTTGCCTTTACTGGCTTACTGCTCTTACTGCTTATGGTATTTATGTTAATCTATTTCTTATAACTTTTTACTTGACAATTTCTACAGTTTATCATGTTTCAAAAGAGCTGCAAGAAAGTTATTGTCTTTCTCAAAACTTTTCAGATGTTGCCTACAGATACAATCATATGTTTTCTTCTTACTTCAGCATAGCTAATCAGATTTCTCATCATGTCTTTGGCATAAAAAACACTTTTCATTCCAAATAGAATCATGTCATTGTAAACTGGAAAATAACCAATTCTATTTCTTACTTTTGTAGTTCATAAAACTTTACCATCAACAATTTTTACATTCATAGGCTCTTTTGGATTGACACAGCCAGAAAAATAGTTCCCATTATTAACAACATGATCTGTACCACCACTCTCCAATAATCTATGAAACTGTACATTGTTACCTGTTTCAACATCATTGCATACCATTATTGGCTTGTAGCCCTGTTACAAATCTGCTTGTACATCTCCGACACAAAGTGACAGTTCTTTGACTATGCTCTTTGGTTCAGTCTCCTTGTCTTTGTGTTATAGTGCTATGTTTGACAGCCATCTTCCTGTATTCACTTTATTAAGTGACAAAATAAATGTCATTTTGATCCTAAAAGTGTGTTATTAGGGTTCAATGCCATGTAAAACTCACAGTGGTGACCCTGACTTCAACATTGTGCGTTCAGGAATTATTTTTTGCTTATTGTCATCGTTAATTAACTTGGTGTGTCAGTCCACATTGTCTTCAGAACAATGGCTCCATCAGTGTAGTTTTGTGCTAGAGCCACACACCCTTTTAACTGTGCTTGCGTATATACAAGTGTTCCAAATGTACATTTGGTTAAAAGGGAACAATAACCTGGGCCCTGCCATGCCAGTGGCCTCTTAACTGTAACCAGCCCAACATGGCTACCGTCAAATACTACTATTCAGCAGTGTCTGCCAACCGAACAGTGCAAACGGCTTAGCGACATTTCAAACTATAATCGTGTGAAGGATATTGTGTTTCACCCATTGCCTATACTGTTGCATTCAGGTTGGATTAATCTGCTGATGAAGTTTGAGAACTATACTTCGAATGTTCATGCGCACGGGGTTGCCCATACTTAAATCCATGATGTCATTGCACCCCTCCCCCGCACACTGACTTGGCAACTTTGGTCACCTTGGCCGCGCCAGTTTCTGCGACCATCATCCTGTGGTCACATCAAGTTCACCTACCGCCTGCTCTCATAATGGCACTGATTGTTTCTTCCACGCCGGTTTCGGGATCAGTCCCCCTTTGGCTACATCGCAACTGTCTTTTGCCTGCTGTTGCAATGGCACTGACCATTACACCCACATAGCGCCTGCCTCCAGGCCTGCAGTTGGGACACATTGTGCCATCAGTTGGACTGGCTCACTCAACATCATGTGCTGCTTGCAGCTGCACCCTTATGCAGACCTTGGGCGACGCATCATCCACCACTACTGCACTTCCGGCGTCGGGGGCTCCCTCAACCACAGACAATGATCTTCGCCTGTCTGTGCTACATCAACATGTGTTACCTGGCAGATTTCCTAAGCTTCCTGCATTGCAAAAGGACAACCTTAAGACTTGGTTCGCACTGGTGGACCATCTACTGGATATCCATCAGACAACAACACACAATTCATCTGCCTGGTGAACCACCTCCATGCCCATCCTGACCTTATCAGTGATTTTCTAGTCTCACCACCTGTCTCGCCCAAGTATGTGATGGCAAAACCTTTACTTATCGAATACCTTTCTCAACCTCTGGCAGAGGCTATCCACCATGTCATCCATGACGAGCACCTCGATGACTGCAAACCTTCACAGCTTTGGCGGTGCTTTCATGCATTAATTGATGATCAAACACTATCAGACGCCATGCTTTGGACTTTGTGGTTGGTCAAACTACCATTGGACCTAAAACTGCACCTGCTATTTCACATCACTGACCCTCTCGAGGTTCACCTACGCATGGCCGATTGGGCATACGCAATCTTACGCCACCGATACTGACTGTCACAGACGACATCCCCATTGCCACCAGTTGGCATGCCTGCACCTTTGGTTCTGAGCACTGCTGACAGAGATCAACATGCTCGCCTCAGCACCTTAGCTGCCTGTCAGGAGCTGTCACCTAGCGGCCTACGGGAGGTACTGCCTATGGCCCCCTGACAGCCGCCAACTCTGCCCGAGCAGCAACCCAATCGGCTTCCTGCCCCGGCACAGTCAGCTGTGTTGTGCTGGTTCCATACTACTTATGGGGACGCTGCCCACAACTGTCACGCACCTTGCGTGTTTCCCAACCAACACTGGCGGGCGCGTTTAGGCACCACGTCCTGCCATGATTCTTCACGGCATCTACCGTCCGATGCTGCACCACATGCTCCGGCGGCGCGATGCCTCTACATCACTGACTTGTCATCAGGCACTCACTTTCTTGTCGACACCAGCACCAATGTCAGTGTTATCCTGGCCAACCATGCGGGGAAACACATTTTCTCCTGCTAACCTCGCTTTGATCTCTGCAAATCACTCTCCTATCGCAGTCCTCGGCTCCATCAAGATGTTGCTTGATCTATCACCGAGCGTGATGTTTCCTTGGACCTTCCACATTGCTGACACAGATGAACCTATAACTGGCTTAGACTGTCTACACCATTATGAACTTTCGCCAAACCTGCAGGTTGCTACACTCTGCCATGTATCTGGTTCTACTGTTCCATGCTCGAACGAATTCAGCACATCTCTGCTCTCCACCTCCTTCACAAACAGATTGATCGGCTCCACAAACATAACACAGAGTCACACTCTTGCATTGCTACCGCCTCCACTGAATTGGCTCATGCATGGAGTACCTTACGCAGCCTCTCTGCAGAGCCACTTCTTTCGACGCCGCCTCCCTCTCCTACTGTGTCTTCACACTGCTTTGCTCTTGTGTCAAGCTGCCCTTTCCCTGCTGCCGGTTCTGTGCCAATGATGCAGTTGGACTGGCAGGACTCTCCTGTTCTCACTACGTGGACCCCTCACATTGCGTGGCCACCCTCCATTGTCGTCTGCTGCCGACACCCCACCCACATCACTTTGGCCTGGCACGGACACTCGTATTCTCACTTCATGGGATCTCTTGCATTTTGTGGCTACCACACCACATCCTCAGTCATTGCCTCCCACCGATGCTCCGCAAATGCCATCCTGGCACACCAACGTCAGTCAACTGCCGCCGCTCATGTCCCCCCTCTCGCCTCTCCACATGCGCCTTCCTTTGTGGGTCTCAACAATCAGCAGCACCATTGGGCACTGAATCCGCACTGTACATCACAAAGCTCGAATTCTTAATGCTTTGAAATTGCTATAAGCACGTAAGGTTTCTGTTCAGTGAGTAAAGCCTGTGTGGTCCCTCCCAGAGCCACTTCTCGGTGCTCCCTGCCAACCTGCCGTCGCTGCCACCTCGCCCGCCACCGCCCGCCGCCACCTGCCGCTGCCACCACTGCAGGTCCCTTCGACTTGCCACCATCCGTGCAGCTGTCCAATGCACTGGACCCTGAGGACGAAGCACCTGAGCACACACTTCACACACCGGATGCTGCCTCCACCCGCTGCGCTGGCACAAAGATTTTTTTGTGGACATGTGCTACCTCTGCCCCACTGTGCTCTGCACTGCCGCAGGGGGGCAGGGTCTCTGTGGCGTCTCTGATGTGAAGTGATAGTTCTTTGACTCTGCTCTTTCATTTTGTCTCCTTGTCTTTGTGTTACAGTGCTATGTTCAACAACTATCTTCCTGTTTTTGCTCTGTTAAGTGACGTAATAAATGTCGTTTTGATCCTAAAAGTGTGTTATTGCAGTTCAACGCCACATAAAAACCACATGCTCATGCCTCTGCCATTATGTTCATATTCTTAGTATCCTCAAAACTGATGACCTATTGAAACATACTGTTTACTTTGACCATGTGACTAATTATTATTACCCCCATTATGCTGCTTTCTTTGCCCAAAGTGATGTCTGGCATGTGTCCATGAGTATCTGCTTGTTTCTGACTGGTAACAATCCGCCTTGCGATGTCATGGTTGGCCTTATCTACAACATAACTGCTCCTGGTACCTGTACTGGTTTCCTTTTCAGCATGAAATGCATTCGATTTTGCACTTTCACTTCAATCCTTGCCATTTTAATGCATCATCAAATTTTTATGGTTATTGTATTTGATTGATATTTTTCTCTTGAAATGTCAATAAAAGTCCCCAATAAAGATCAAAGATTCTTGTAAGGTTCACATGTGGTAAGGAGGATACTAGTACATCTGCAAAGAGTGTACTTGTAGTGGCACAGATGTTCGATAGTAAGCCATTGATGTAAAGATGGAACAGAAGTAGTCCAAATATTGAACCTTGGGACACACCTTGTGTGGTATTGCCATAGCCAGAGTAGTAAGTGTCTATACGTCCAGGATCATTGTATGTTGCTGCCACTTTTTGTTTCCTGTTTAAGATGTATGATCTGCATCAGTTCAGAGGGGTGCGAATGATGCCACATGACTGTAATTTATCAAATAGAATATTGTGTATATGTCATCAAACACCTTTGGCAAGTACAGGAAGATCCCAAATGTTGTTTGTTTTTGTCTAGACCATCTAGAGTGAAATTTATGTGTTCATAAACATCTTTTATTGTAGATTTATTTTTCCTGATGCCATGTTGGGCATTTGAGAGGATTTGTTCTTTTCCAGAAAGTTTGTTAAACTTTGTTAGATTAGTGTCTCCAGAAGTTTATCAACCACAGGTAATAATGATATAGGTTTGTAGTTTTCCACATTATTTTTCTCACCTTTCTTAAAGATTGGGGTAATTTTTGGTACTTTCATACAATCAGCGAATGTACCTGTCATTAGCAATGAGAAAGGGGTACAGCTACTTTCTTTACACAGTTCTTGAAGGTGAACTCTGGAATGTGATCAGTTCTATATGAATTCCACTACATTACTCATAAGAAATTTAATATATTATGCCAGATTGTTGGACTTATGTATATCTGTATATTTTACTCCTCGCTGTACTGCTGCTGATCCCTGTAGATATTGGTCAATGATATTAAAATCATTGTTCTCTTCCCCCAAATATTTAACTGATAATCCATCACTGATTGTTACTACATCAAATTTACTCACATTTGCCTACCTGTTTGCACTCCAAGAGTATTATGGAACGTTATATTCTTGTATTTTTGTCTGTTTTGCCAATTGTATTTGCAAGTATTCACAGATAATTATGAAGTTGTGCTGAAAGCTATGCCTCTGAATTTTTTATGTGAAAACTCTCAAAGCTTTTAAAATAAAACAAACTTTATTAACATTCAACATTTCTCATGCACTAACATAGTTATGTTACACACCACCATATTACATACTACAATTCAGAGCCCTCTAGCAGCAGAGGGTTGCAACTTGCTTCAGCGAAGTGAGAAAGTTGACCAAGTAATACATAAGATATGTAATACAATCAACCAATATTGAAAACAGAATAAAAAATTCGGAGGCTTTACTTTTCAGCACACCCACATACAGCTTTAGGTATGATCATGATTTCTCACTTCTTTAGCCTTTCATCCTTACTATATGGTTTCCAGGAGGCAGAATTTCTGTGGTCCATGCTGTAAGTATTTTAGATTAATCTAAGGAAACCATAAAAATTGAACTTATGATCTCTATTCAGACAACTGTTAGAGGGAACTGTCATTAAATTAGGAATACCATCCGTTTTTTATTAGACTTTGATACATAATAAAATTAGAATGGCTTCGTAATTCCTGATGTGAGATACCTGCACTTGAATTTCACTGTTACATAAAATTTTTCTTAAGAGTTACTGAGACCAAAGAGAAAATAACTTGGATTAAGTGTATTAAAATTATAACAAAAAGGATATGAGGAATCCAGGCAAAACAACCAGTCACAAGTTGTGGGTATTGATGTGCATTTTGATTAACTTTTTATTTTGATACTAACGTCAGCCAGTGTGATACGATACTTTATTTAAGTAGTGAGCATTCAACATAAAACCATAGAATGGAAAGAAAGTTATGGACATAAAAAGAAAATATTTAAAAGAAATTATCATTTAAGATTTTATAGATGAAAGAAATTATTCTACAAAAACAAATAGAATCAACATTCAGATTACTAAGTTGGTAATGATAAAGTATGGAAAACTGCCTGATTCTTTGACAAATTCTCAATTTCAGATATTACAAGAGATGCTCAAATAAATGTAGCTATATAGCGAAAAATCTGTGAAGTAGTAGCAGTAAGTAGTAGCAGTAAATCATATGACACCTCAGTAAGATTGTAAAACTGAAAGAAGGCAATGTATCTGTTTGGTAGCACTTATTCTGTTTAGCAGCTATTGGAGTTGCAGCATGTACCTCTTTGTGCTTCCACTGTCCAATGATAGTAAGGATTGAACATAAATATAAAATAATTTTGGGTATCGGGCTGTGTCATTGTAAACTACTAAAATAACTAAATTGCTCACCTTTTGACTGACTTGCTGTGGTCCTCTTCAGGATGGTGAATGACCCTGAAGAGGACCATAGCAAGTTGGTCAAAATGTTGGCAATTTAATCGTTTTAGTGACTTACAATGACATGGCCCAATACCCAAACTCTTGTATTGATGAAGTTATTGTAGCAAGTATGAGATTTTAAACAGAATGATATACTTCTTTAATGGCATCCGAAAGCACGTGAAAAGACAAGCACAGTGATATAATGTTTATTAATCTTGAGACTGAAAATCTTCATAAGAACAAGGGAGAAATATTCTAAAAGTGAAAGGCAAGTCGACTGCACTCGGCTACTGCATTGTATGTACTTTACATCTATATATATACTCTACAAATCACACTTAAATGCCTCGAAGAGAGTTCATTGAACCACCTTCACAATAATTCTCTGTTATTCCAATCTCAAACAGCCTACGGGAAGAACAAACACATATATCTCTCTGTGCGAGCTCTGATTTCCCTTATTTTACTACACACACCAAACAAAGTTTTGCATCACCTTGGTTCGGAGAGTTCCATAACCTGTACAGAAAACTGAAATAGAGACCAATATAAATATTGTTTCCTCCATTTTTATTACTCATGAAACACACACATTGCATGTTGTACCACCATACAGCGAGACCATCAGAGGTGGTGATCCAGATTGATGTACACACCAGTACCTCTAGTACCCAATAGCACACCCTTCTGGATTGATGCACGCCTGTATTCATTGTGGCATACTATCCACAATTTCATCAAGGCACTGTTGGTCCAGATTGTCAAACTCCTAAAAGGCGATTCAGTGTAGATCCCTCAGAGTGGTTGGTGGGTCACTTCATCCATAAACAGACCTTTTAAATTTATCTAAGGCATTTTACGAAAGGGTTCTTGTATGGAGAACATGCTGGCCACTCTAGTCGAGCGATGTCATTATCCTGATGGAAATCATTCGCAAGATGTGCACAATGGGGGTACAAACTGTCGTCCATGAAGGTGAATGCCTTGCCAATATGTGATTCTTCAATTTCTACAGGCATATTTTATGACGAAATAAATCTTGGGTGAACAGCCTGGTATGAGTGTGCATAGGACACAATATTTCGGCAATCGACCACATTGCCATCATCAGGTGCGCTGATGTACTCATTGTAAACTACTAAAATAACTAAATTTCTCACCTTTCGACTGATTTGCTGTGGTCCTCTTCAGGATGGTGAATGACCCTGAAGAGGACCATAGCAAGTTGGTCGATTGCCGAAATATTGTGTCCTATGCACTTTCATACCAGGCTGTTCATCAGAGATTTATTTCATCATGCTGCCAATATGATTGCACTATCGGTTGGAGGATGGCATTCACATATCGTACAGCTGTTATGGCGCCTTCCATGACCACCAGCGGTGTATGTTGGCCCCACATAATGCCACTCCAAAACAGCAGGAAACCTCCAGCACTCACTGGACAGTGTGTCTAAAGTATTCAGCCTGACCGGGTTGCCTCCAAATACGTCTCTGATAATTGTCTGGTTGAAGGCATATGTGACAGTCATTGGTGAAGAGAACGTGATGCCAATCCTGAGTGATCCATTTGGCATGTTGTTGGCCCCTTCTGTACCACACTGCATGGTGTCGTGGTTGCAAAGAGGGACCTTGTCATGGACGTCAGGAGTGAAGTTGCGCATCATGCAGCCTATTGCACACAGTTTGAGTCATAACACGATGTCCTGTGGCTGCATGAAAAGCATTATTCAATATAGTGGCATTGCTGTCTGGGTTCCTCCAAGCAGTCATCCACTGCAGTAGTAGCCCTTGGGCGGCCCGAGTGAGGTATGTCATCAACAGTTCCTGTCTCTTTGTATCTCCTCCATATCTGAACAACATCGCTTTCGTTCACTCCGACACACCTCTACACTTCCTTTGTTGACAGCCCTTCCTGGCACAAGGTAACAATGCGGACACGACCAAACAGTGGTATTGATCATCTAAGCATGATTGAACAACAGAAAAGAGCGTTTCATGCTGATTCCAAAAATTTAAAGTTTATGGGCATTATCATTTTCCGTTCGTTCTAAAATTGATGTTGAATGTATTGTCGCACAGTGTCGCAACTGTCAGTTTGAAGTGCGTTAGAATACATGATGCATTATTTTGTTCCACAGTTTTGTCTGTTGTTAGTAATGGACCGTTAACACATATGTATGCTAGAAGGCACTGACTCCCGGAAGCAAAGTACAGGCATGTTTAGAAGGCTGTGGTTAGAATGTAAACAAAGATCTGAGAATATATGATTTCGAAATTTCATACGTGTGTGGTTTTGTAGTTATTATGTGTTGTTTTGTTTCTGTGTGTGTGTGTTTCCTGTGCTACAAATGCCGAGAGTAAAGAAATTTATCCCCAAACAAAAGTTTCATGGCAATCACTTCCAAACTCAACCAAATGATACACATCATCTGCTTCAAAAGTCACCTGTGGAAACTGTGTCTACAGGCAGTGCTTCTAGTCATAAACTTTCGTTTTATGAATGTAATAAGAACAAGCCTAGTAGTATTGTGAGCAGCAATAATGACAGAAATGTTATTGTGAACCTAAATATGCTGTCAAGACTTTTGAAGAGTGCTGTGAAATATAAGTACTGCAATTGTGAAGATAGTATTGACATTTCTGAGGACATCTCAGCAAATAAGGGTCTTTCAGGTCGGTTAGTGATTGCTTGTAGCTTGTGTAGGTTGCACAGTGATACTATGACATCGTCAGTAACTGATAGTCAACATTACGGTGTAAATATTCAGCTTGCTTATGCAATGCGATGTATTGGAAGGGGAAGGAGAGCTGCCCAGACTTTTTGTGCAGTGATGGATTTGCCAACACCTCCAATGAGGTTTGACAGATACAATAAATTAATACATAATGCTTTTATGTTGTGTAAGTGAGCATTCAATGAAAAGAGCAGCAGAAAAAGCAGTAGCCTTGTCTGTGAATACAGACATTGTAGCAGCATTTGATGGATCTTGGCGGAAGAGAGGTCATATTTCTCTGAATGGGGTTGCAACTGTCACATTTATTGAAACTGGTAAGATACCAGATTATGAATGTCTAACAAAGCACTGCCAGGGTTGTTCAAAAAATTTATTGGCACCCAAGTTTGTATAAAGAACTTTGATGGGCCAAGTGGAAACATGGAAACGAAAGGAGTTCTAAACATGTTTAGAAGATCAAAGGTCAGTCGTGTTGTGAGGTATGTAAGCTACCTTGGGAATGGAGACTGTAAAGGACACACTACTGTAGTTAATGACAGACCATATGAGGGCACTCTGGTAGAAAAGCTTGAATGTGTTGGTCATGTACAAAAAAAGAATGGAAGCTCAGCGGAGGAAATTATGTAAAGACTTCAGTGGAAAAACACTGTCAGATGGAAAACACATAGGTGGTCCAGGTCATCTTACAAAAAGTGAAATTGATTCATTGACTCAATATTATGAACCAGCAATAAGGAGAAATGTAGGAGATTTGGAGAGCATGAGACAAACTGTTTGGCCAACATGGTTTCACAGTGTGTTAACAGATGAAACCCCACAGTATGGTTTGTGTCCAAAACAGGAAGATTTATGGTGCAAGTACTGGATGAGCAATGCTACAGGCATGCAATATACCCACAAGCATTCCTTACCACTTGCTGTAATGGAGGCAATTAGGCCTATATATAGGGATCTGGCAAATAAAAATCAACTTAGGAAATGGATGCATGGTCTCTCTCAGAATGCAAATGAAAGCTTCAACAACTGTGTATGGGAGAGAATACCCAAAACTGTATTTGTTGGGCTGACAGTGCTGAAGACTGGTGTAATGGATGCAATAATAACATTCAACGATAGTGCAATTTCAAGGATCAATGTTATGAAGAAACTGAACATCCATACAGGAAGGAATACGGCTTCAGCTCTAACTGCTATTGATAAGTGGCAGGTAACCAAAGCAGAGACAGCTACAGAAGCTGCTACCAAGGAGTCAAGGATAAAGAAAAGAATGAAGAGAAAGAGTATGGAGGATAAGGAAACAGGAGGACCACTGGAGTATGCAGCTGGAATGTTCTGAATGAGCATAGTGGTAAGTTAATAACTCTGTAAATCTTCTTTTGCGATCTACTGAAAACATGAATTTTTGTCATTCAGGTACAATTTTCTCCTAAATGACTAATTGGTACAGATATTGAGAATGACCTCCACTACCTCCCTTGTCTCCTATTTCCTGAAAAATTTATAACATGATGATGATGTTGGTGATAGTTGAGCTACATTTTTAAATATTTTTGTTGTAGTAAAGTAAGTTACTTGTCTTTTTCACAGATCAGCATGAGGGAAGGAAATTGATGGATAAAACACCTAGCCTATGTGAATGTTGTCTGTACTCTGACACTTTTTCCAAGCTGTGCAATCAGTGGTTCCAAAGATAATGGTACCACAGTGAGATACTGTTCTGTTTTTTATACTATTATAAATATTGTTGTCAGTACCAAAATATAACAAATATCTCAAAGATTATTTTGGGAAATGCTTTGACTAATGACCCTGATTGTGTGTGAGAATTTTGAGTTGTCTCTCATTTATAGATCAGTTGCACTATGAGGGTGAAGATAATGCTAAAAATGCAGCCCGTTCAGGGGTGTGTCCCCTTAGGGAGTTGGAACGCCCTATACTGACGATGTCAAATTTAGTGTCTTGGCTTCCCTGTATTTCAGGAACCACTGTAACCATTGACATGAATCTTTTACAGCACATTAAATTGTATGTTCTGAGTCTACTGAACTACAATAATTGCATTTCAGCCACTGCTTCGGGAAATACAATTTTTTAATTTCATGGTTAAAATGTTGTGTATTTTTTGTATGTTATCCTAAATAATATTAATTATACATAACATCATGTTCTTCTTTTAGTTCAGTGGACTCAGGATATGTATGCCATTACTCCCTGAAAATATGAATACTCTACTCGAAGTGGTTTCTGAGATTTAGAGAAAAATGCAACAGAAAATGTAAATTTTCAGGAATGGCTTCTAAAGCTTCAAAAGACTGTAATTCACTTAATATATGCTTAATTTTCTATTTTTAGTCACTCAGAAGCACTCTGCACCATACTGTATATCATCCTCCTGATCTTTTTCCAAGTTTTTTCTTCTTTCTGGACTCCTTAGTGGCCAGCTGTGGAGCATACTCTGCTTTATCAATGCAAACCTTGTACAGCTGTTCAAGTTCTCTGATGAAGTTTGCTCCAGGATTGATTCCCATGTGCTGTATCACTTTCACCCTACCAATGTTGCCATCATTAAAAGCAATAACAGCATCACTGACCCCTGCCCCCCCCCCCCCCCCCTCACTTTAGTGTCTTCATTTCAACAAAAACAGTTTTTGGTAAGCAAGTCCATATAAGATTATTGAACGACTCATTGGGGTTTTGAGTCTGATCATGCAGACACTTCTTCAGTAATTCAGGATTTGTCACGTCTCTGTTAATAGGTTTTATGATGTCCATAACTGCTGCTGGGACGGAATGTTTATGGTTGTGTGAACTGTTTGAGTACTGGGCATTGCAGTGATTGCACCATAATCAGTTCGAGGAGGGCAAAGGTGGTGTCCTGGTTTTTCATCAGTTGACAGTCTGTGGAAGAAGGCAGCCCATACTGCCTGTGTCCTTTACAACAAATCCTCAGTATTATTTCTAATGGCCATCCCATAATACTACTGTAGTTCATGAATCATTTTGTACGTCAGCCTGCCTCTTATGGTTTCAACATCAGAAAGTTTCTTGTCTCTCAAACTTTGTTCCAACTTCCTCATCCTGGTGCTCATCCTCTTCTGGACATGACCAACATATTCTAGTTTTGTAATAATCTTCTCACCATAAGGCTGAGTGGCTACTACACTGTTATATGCTTTTGAGTCTCCATCACCTAAGAACTTAGTGTAACACACTCCCCTTTCGTTCACAGATCAACTAAAAATTCCAATAGCTGCAGAGAACTTCATACCACCACTTGTTCCTTCATAATTTCTCTCACAGATATGCCCTTCTTCATTCCCTTATTTACACTTACAACAACATTTGGTTAAAATCTGGAAATCTATTACATTTCTTAGAATTGTAGCTGCGCTTCTGCCAAGTGCCATTAAAAGCCACTGGTATGTCACTCATACCATCATGTACTTCAACAGCTTCGTTTGCAGCATCCTTCATTGACTCACATGCAACATATTCCACAGTGGCTCCGATAAATCCTGCATTCTTGTCGATTTTACAAGGTGGGCATGGCATATGTATCTAGTGCAGTGTGTCCTTTGCCAATAGCTCTCAATCCATAAAACCACCTAATATTTACTCCCTAACTAAACTCTGTCCGAAAAGGCCATAAAGGCCCAGTGGTACTGACCAGCCGCCATATCATCCTGAGCCCACAGGCATCACTGGATGCTGATGTGGAGGGGCATGTGGTCAGCACACCACTCTCCCAGCTGTATGTCAGTTCCCAATCAAGTAGCTCCTCAGTTTGCCTCACAAGGGCTGAATGCATCCCGCTTGCCAACAGCACTCGGCAGACTGGATGGTCACCCATCCAAGTGCTAGCCCGGCCCAACAGCGCTTAACTTCCGTGATCTGATGGGAACCGGTGTTACCACTGTGGCAAGGCCGTTGGCACCTAGCATTTACTTCAAAATAATTACTTTTACACTTATCGGAATTCCAAAATGAATGAATAAATTTAAAACTGGCACAATTAATGATAAGTTTCCTGGCTAGTCTATTTGATACCTCACTGTCTTCCTGTTAACTACATGGCCCTCCACATATTTTACAACACACACATTCACCTAACATCCTTGTTAGGATGTGTAAATCTATCAGAATATGACCTAACCTACCACTTACATCATTTCTGTTTTTAGAAAACTGTCTATCGCAACATTTTATTTTAATCTTCGAAGCACTAATGGGTGTTTGTCTAGCTACTGACAAGTTTGCCTGTATTTCATTGTCTGTAACTTCACACGCCACATGTTGAACACAATGTTTCCCTTTATTCGAAAATCTATTACCATGAAACCCGCATTTCTTAAAAAACACTTCGTTTTGGCCTCATACTTTACTTTTTGAGAGGTTTACTAATCTATTTGTCACTTTTCGTCGGAAAAATGTTATCACTTCGACCATAGTGTAAATATCTCGATATTTACTCTATGACTTCGATATACAAAGTGTGTTATACTATAAAACAACACGATACTGTTTTTGACAGTGCTACCAATACAAACAAGTAATTTAGCCCTTATAACACAGCAATCCACAGCTTTCTACATAAAAAATTACCGATTTTATTAGATCTTGATGTAATGCGCGTAAAAATTTTAACATTTTCAGCTGGTGTACATTATATTTAAAAAATAAAACAAAATACTTTCCATGTGAGTTAAAAAGTGATATTTATCATATTATTCGGAAAATTGCAAATTTTGTGATGAGATAAAAGTCCGAAAATCTGATTTTTTTTTCCATTCTAACTCCCCCTAAGACTGTTTACTTGTGTGCACTGCAGAAAAACTAGGGACTATACGTTTATCGGCAGGTCAGTCCTGGTTCAATGTTCATTTCATGCAGACACAAATGAGGAGAAGTTAGTTGTGCTAGTCTGCCCGGTTAGCCGTGCAGTCTAATGTACTGCTACCTCGTAACGAATCCGCCTAGTGGATTTGTGTCGAGGTCCGGTGTGCCAGCCAGTCTGTGGATGGTTTCTAAGGCGGTTTTCCATCTGCTTCGTCGAATGCAGGCTGTTTCCCCTTATTCCGCCTCAGTTACACTATGTCAGAAATTGCTGCACAAACACTTTCTCCACGTACGCGTACACCATAATTACTCTACCCTGTAAACATTGGGGTTATACTCATCTGGTGTGAGACGTTTCCAGGGGGGATCCACTTGGGACCGAACCGCACAATAACCCTAGGTTCGGTGTGGGACGTCAGTGGGGTGAGTGGACTGCTGTAGCCTGTTGTGGGGCTGTGTACCACTGAGGGCTACAGCGTGGACGAAGCCTCTCCGTCGTTTCTAGCTCCCCAGTTCCATACAATACAATATAATAGTCGTGCTACTTTTATATGGCGAACATCGAAGAAACGCTCTAGAAATGGTACGGCGGTAGGTGAATGTCTGTCCTGATCGTCGCTGTCTGTCACACCAGGCACTTGCACGAATTATTAGGTCACTGCTGCAAACAGGCAGCCTTAATGTCAGGGGACGAAGATGAAGACGGCAAGGGGCAGAGCTCATGACATAGCTGTTCTGGTTACGAGACCTATCAATCTGCATGGTGAAGTGCGATGTATTGTCGAGGGATGTGGGTTCAGTCAGAGGAGTGTCATTCGCAAATTGCACTAACATAGATTCCTCTCTTTTCTGTCACTGCAGCAGGCCCTCCGAGGACGTGATTTCGAACGTCATACAGAATTCTGTCGGTTTGCTCTGCAGCGTCGCTGTGTGCACTTTACCAACGGAAAATCGACGCTGGCTTCGTCAGATACACCAATGATCATGCAGCGTAAACGCATGGCGCGGCATCATAGAAAATTCCGATGTGGTACCCAACTTCATCCAAGGGGTACTAAATGGAAAAACACATGCACAATTTCTTTCAAATATTCTACCTATTCTTCTAGAAACTCCAATTACGTAACGTTACGACCCATTCTCCATTCGTCTTATTTATATCTCACTCAAATATCAAATCCGTGTTGTTTGGGGAAGCCACAGGATCCGATAGATTCAGGCTCAATTTGGCTACGAGAGGGTGCGTATTCAGATAGGGCTGGATAAGCGATTGTGTATGTGGTTCCAATAGGACGGCTGGCAGTCGCACTCTTCTGTTTTGCAGCTCAAATATTGAATTAAATGTTTCCTTACCACTGGACAGAACGGAATGATGCAGTGCAATGGTCGGCCAGGTCCCCTGATTTGACTCCTCTCGATTTCTTTGTACAGGGAGAACTGAAAGATGGACTCTGTCATGAACCCCAACTTAGCCAGACGATATGCGCGTTGAGTAGTCACACCATACAACGGCATGCTATCCAGTGTACTTTCATCGGTCCACCTATCTCTCGAACGGCGATTTCAAATGTGCCTCGCAGTAGATGGTAAACAATTTGAGCACATCCTTAAGGAAAGTGTAAAACTATGTTTCGTTAAGAAAAGTACATACACTCCTGGAAATTGAAATAAGAACACCGTGAATTCATTGTCCCAGGAAGGGGAAACTTTATTGACACATTCCTGGGGTCAGATACATCACATGATCACACTGACAGACCCACAGGCACATAGACACAGGCAACAGAGCATGCACAATGTCGGCACTAGTACAGTGTATATCCACCTTTCGCAGCAATGCAGGCTGCTATTCTCCCATGGAGACGATCGTAGAGATGCTGGATGTAGTCCTGTGGAACGGCTTGCCATGCCATTTCCACCTGGCGCCTCAGTTGGACCAGCGTTCGTGCTGGACGTGCAGACCGCGTGAGACGACGCTTCATCCAGTCCCAAACATGCTCAATGGGGGACAGATCCGGAGATCTTGCTGGCCAGGGTAGTTGACTTACACCTTCTAGAGCACGTTGGGTGGCACGGGATACATGCGGACGTGCATTGTCCTGTTGGAACAGCAAGTTCCCTTGCCGGTCTAGGAATGGTAGAACGATGGGTTCGATGACGGTTTGGATGTACCGTGCACTATTCAGTGTCCCCTCGACGATCACCAGTGGTGTACGGCCAGTGTAGGAGATCGCTCCCCACACCATGATGCCGGGTGTTGGCCCTGTGTGCCTCGGTCGTATGCAGTCCTGATTGTGGCGCTCACCTGCACGGCACCAAACACGCATACGACCATCATTGGCACCAAGGCAGAAGCGACTCTCATCGCTGAAGACGACACGTCTCCATTCGTCCCTCCATTCACGCCTGTCGCGACACCACTGGAGGTGGGCGGCACGATGTTGGGGCGTGAGCGGAAGACGGCCTAATGGTGTGCGGGACCGTAGCCCAGCTTCATGGAGACGGTTGCGAATGGTCCTCGCCGATACCCCAGGAGCAACAGTGTCCCTAATTTGCTGGAAAGTGGCGGTGCGGTCCCCTACGGCACTGCGTAGGATCCTACGGTCTTGACGTGCATCCGTGCGTCGCTGCGGTCCGGTCCCAGGTCGACGGGCACGTGCACCTTCCGCCGACCACTGGCGACAACATCGATGTACTGTGGAGACCTCACGCCCCACGTGTTGAGCAATTCGGCGGTACGTCCACCCGGCCTCCCGCATGCCCACTATACGCCCTCGCTCAAAGTCCGTCAACTGCACATACGGTTCACGTCCACGCTGTCGCGGCATGCTACCAGTGTTAAAGACTACGATGGAGCTCCGTATGCCACGGCAAACTGGCTGACACTGACGGCGGCGGTGCACAAATGCTGCGCAGCTAGCGCCATTCGACGGCCAACACCGCGGTTCCTGGTGTGTCCGCTGTGCCGTGCGTGTGATCATTGCTTGTACAGCCCTCTCGCAGTGTCCGGAGCAAGTACGGTGGGTCTGACACACCGGTGTCAATGTGTTCTTTTTTCCATTTCCAGGAGTGTATTTTGTGGGCGACATGTTGTCAGTCATTCTGAATAAAATGCTTGGTTTATTTAAAGTTCATGTGCCTAATTACTGTTTCGAGTACTATCTATAGAAACATTTATGTGACAGCAGGTGTTTTAAATTTCAGAGTATTCAGGCGTCTCCAGACAATGACAAGCTAGATACTGAGAAAGTTAATAAGGTAGTTCCTTTTTTCCGTGAATAGAGCTGTTCATCATAACGAATTATGGATGACCAACGATTCTGTTTCGACTAGGACAAGTAAGCAGCAACGGGAAGGGTTAACTGGTAAACTGCCTGAGGAAGTTGTAGTTGTTCTCAAAAAAACCTGCAAAAACACAAACATTTGAAGTAGTTTTCTTATGTCCCATTTGAAACACCAGAAGCAAGCATATGCCATAAATCCATTTACAAAAATCATAGCTGGCCCTGTATCTATGTCGTATAGGAAACGAGGTTTTATATTGGGACTGTCATCCTGCATATAACGGCAGAGCCTGGCATGAGAGCTGTGCTTGGAGGTGTTTATTTTGCGATAGCTGGCTGTGGCGGCCTTGCTTTCCAATTTCAGTAAATTTTTCTGATTCTTTGGCGAAAGGTTTCAAAGTCAATATTAACAAGCGCTATGTCACTGTAATTCCCTTTCCAGGAGATATTAAATGTGGTTGTTGCGCAGTTGTGGAAAATATACCATCACATTTAAGAAAACCGTACTTGTTTTAATATCTCGGTTGGTATCAGAGTTCAGAGCATTATCCACACAAAACATTACATCCCCCTCAATGTGCTACCAATTGCGGGAAACCCTAATTCCACATTTTGGACCGTACAATAATTAAAAGGGATGTTATGTCGTACATGACACACCTTGTATATTGAGCGATGAACTACTCGTAAGAGCCTTACATGGTTCTGAAATGTCGGTATAATGTACAATAACATAAATATAGCTGTTTGATTCTTGAGAAACTATTATGATTAGTGAGTGAATTCAAGGTAAAGGTAATGATGCAGTGGAACATAATTTAGGTGCAAAGCCATGATCTGGCACTATAGACCTACTGCAATATTCGATGCTAACTTGTTATATATCAGTTTAGGAAGCATAGAGATGACATCAAATAACATTTTCGTTGTCAGTAATAACTGTGTGTGCTGTATGTAACGACAGATGTTCCGATGCCTTAGACCAGTGATATAGATGTGTGCATGTTTTTGATAAGTGACGTACTTACCTTTAAAACAAGCAGGTTGTTAGAGTACCAAGACACAGAACAAAATTACCTCTTTATGTATTTGCTTTGATAAATGTTCTTGTTGCATTTTCTATTCAGTTTAAATCTTTCAAGTAGAGAGAAGTTTTATCACAAATATACTTTTTTAGTGGACAAATATTTTAACAATATCACATTTCATTGGTTTGGCAAAATATTTTTAATACAAACAATATCCTCTTATGTTTCATAAGTTCCTTAGGTTAACAATGCAAGTTTTATCACCTCTTTCAAAACGTCAAGTACCTTTGTATGAAACCGTTGATGACACTATATTTAGCTATAGAATGTTCTTATCTGAGACAATTCTAACAGCATATACACTAAAGATTTTATCATCGCTTCAGTTTCTAGGACTTTCTGAACAAAAACAACATCACAAGTTACGTTTCGTCTCATCACTGAGAACGATATTCAGCATTTCTAAATGTTAGAAGCTACGCGAATAAGGTTGGGCATAAGTCCGGAATCGTCCTTTCAAGCGCTTGGTATTTCAAAATATGGTAAAGCTCGGTAGGGGATGGTCCTTTATATTCAGCTTCCGATGGTGTACAACTCAAAATGCTGTTGTTATCGATTTGGCAGTACTTATGGAATGCTCTATAAAAGAACGGGTCAGCATCGGATGAGCGCAAAAGGCGTTGCAGCTGTACGCTGTAAGTATTTTTCGTGAGTACATCCCACTGGTTTTGATCTGAGCCACGTGTTGCGTTGGAAAAATTTGATTGAAATCTGATGTCAACACCGTCAGATGCTTCACTCTTCTCATTTCTTTTGCTCAGTAGAGGGGCACCTGGGAGATATCTACGTCGTCGCGAAGTGTTTTCTTCGAAATTACCTGAGGATCGTCCTGCTTTGTTATCGAACAGTCTTAGTATATAATCTGTCACTACAGCAGTGAAGGAATCAGTGTATAGCTTCCTGTCAACCGTGACGTCATTTTCTGAATCCTTGATGAGTGTGCTGCAGAGAAGTTTGACAAAGTTGTTCCTCAACATTTGGAGCAACCATTTACTCTGGAGGAAATGGCTGGAGGTTTCATTATAAGTAAGAACTTCTGCAGTCTGCACGTCTCCATGAAGAGAGAACATCGCAGGAGAAAGCTTTTCATTTTGTTCCCTTCCTATAACTGCCTGTCGGGAAGTGTTCGAGCTGTCGTGTTTATAAAAGTTTTTTCGTACCTGATTCGTTGTCCATGGGTGTTTGCTAGTAGGGAGGTCAGTGTATTGCTGACTTAAAGCCGGTGTCGAGGAATGTGCTGTTGCTACGTCCTGCGACTGCAGGTATCGGAAATTTGTGCCGACTTGCTGGATTTGTGGTTCAGAGAAGTACGCGGGTGTTCGGTGTTGTGGAGTGTTGTAAGTAGCGACTGTTTGTTGGATTTGTGGCTGAGGGAAGTACAGCGGTGTTTGTTGTTGTGGAATGTTGTAGGCAGGCAGTGGTTGTTGGATTTGCAGTTGAGTGGCGTATGGTGATGTTTGGTGTTGCGGGCTGTTGGAAGCAGGCGATGGTTGATAGATTTGTGGTTGGCTGGCCTGCTGAGGAGTTTCTCGTCCAGGAAAGTACCCTGATGCTGGCCACTGTGGGTTACCGTAGTTAAAGAATCCTTGCTGGATTTGTGTTTGAATGGGTATTTGGTGTTTTGGGGTGTTGTAGGCGGAAAATGGTTGCTGGATTTGTGGTTGGGTGACTTGCTGAGGAGTTTCTCGTCCAGGAATGTTCTGTGCTACCTGGAGCTGTGGCCTGTCGTAGTGGAGGAATCGTTGCTGGATTTGTGGTTTGATGGGTGTTCGGTGTTTTTGCGTGACATATTTGGAGAATGGTTGCTGAGTTTGTGGTTTGGTCGTCTGCTGAGGAGTCCCTTGTCCAGTAAAGTACCTGGAATCCCAGTGGTGTTGGCTGTTGTAGAGAGGGAATGGTTCCTGGTTTTGTGTTTGCATCATCTGCTGAGATTTTACTCTCCCAGGAGAATGCGACAACGCTGAGCGTTGTGTGTTATTTTGAGCAAGGTATACTAGCTGCTTTTGTGATTTTCTTGCATTTTGAGTGTTTCCTGTCTCATACAAATCCGTGTTGTTTGTGGAAGCCACAGAACTCAACGGTGTTGTAGAACTATCGTCGATAGCTTTAGTCTTATTTTGGCTACCAGAGGGTGCATATTCAAGTACCGTTGGTAACAATCGGTAAGTTTCTGCATCTAAAGTTTTCTCTTCTTCGGGGAACAAACGATTTCGTTCCGAGACTGCTCTGTTTGTTTCACCTGTGTCATACTCCACTATACTGATGTCGTTTCTGTTGATAACGTCCTCGGAGCCTTTGCTTTGTCCGTTAGAAATTGCTGGAGGACTTGATGACGCTCCGCCGTAAGGTTTTACACCCGTCCTGGTAGGAGCCATACGTGACTCCATAAACGGATCCTGTCTGTCTTCTGTTTTATTTAGGCGCTTTGCCATGTGAGCTATATTATTGATAAGGAGATTATTTAATAGCCTATGTTGTGCTAAATAATATACCGGTAATGCTCTAGAAACGACGGTGTCGGTATCTTCAGCGACTGTACTCTCAAGTATATCACTCAGTTCAGTCGAATATTTTGAAAGGACTTGTTTCACCGACGCTTTCGCCTCTTTTTCAAAATACGATGTGTTGCCTGTTACTTTGTTGCCAGGGAGATCCGGCACTTGCAGCTGTGCTTGATCTGGAATTGTTGTAGCCACTTTCTTAAACAAATCTTTTATGTTGCTTGCAAGTGTCGTGGAAGCCCTAATGTTCTCCAGTAATTTTGTGTAGCTAGTGGCGAGCTTCGTAGCATCGTATCTTTCGACTACCGATTGATCCAAAAGTCTGGGCAGAAGGGAATCGCTGTTTTCTTGATTTTCAGTACTGTCTCTCTGCGAGACATCATTTTCAGTACTTTTTCTTTTGGACGCGTCTTGTCCGTTAACCGAATTTCGTTTGAGATCATTGATCATGGTACTTTCATCATTAACAGAACTGACCTTTCGACTCTTTTCCTCAGGTTCGTCGGAGGAACTCCCTTTCTTAAGCGTTTCGTCTGTGACCTGCGACCGTGGATAAGGAGCTCCGTCGACATTTGTGCTGGTCGGCAGCTCTGGAGTCCCTCGTGCAACTGACCGCCTTCCCCTCGTCATCCAGTTAGGATGACTCGTAGCAAACGTTGGATATGCCACTGGTCTGTTTGCATCGCTTGCAGCAAATTTCCTGTCGGGTAACACAGGCACTCTTGGAAAGGCAGCTCGAGCTTCAGTGTTACCAACAAGCGTTTTCCCGCTGATCTTGCTAACTCCTGGAAAAGCATGCGAGTTCTCACCCCCTTTGCCTCTGTTTTGGTGAGCAGTTCTTCCAGTGTGTCCTCTGCCCACTAATTTAGCTGCATTGGTTCCATGGTCTGTGTAACTGCTGTGAACAGGAGGACTGGAAACCTGGAATTCTTGGGAATTAGATTTTCTTCCGTGAAAGAGAAGCTGATAAGTTCCGTTCGTTACTTTGTTTCCGGAAATCTTTCCTTCTGAGCGTGATTCCATGCTCTTGCCGCTGCGAGCGGAGGCATCGGCGTCGTTATGCCGTCCTGACTTTATAGCCTGATCCTTTAACGAACTCCTTGAAATCGCAGCATCGTTGTTTTTTTCTCGGGGTGTATCTTCTTTTAACTGATTACTGACTAGCGATTTTCCCGTAATCCTCTCTGATTCGCCTGCTACCTCTGTATCTCCGAAACCTGAGTTTCTCATTAGTGGCTCATTCATGTTGACCATGCTCTCGCGAATGAGAGACGCAACTGAGCCACTGTCAAATATTTTGAAACTGTCTGAGACGGCTGTTGATTTTGAAGCGCTAGGCTGTTTTAAATCTTTTGTTCCTGAATCTTTCGTCTTGTTTTTATAATTACTGTTATGACTTTCGAACATTTGATTTTCAGCGTTGAAGTACCTCGTCTGTTGTTCATTGTGATTCGATCTGGATTGTAACGACTGATTGTCATTCTCTGCAGGTTCATGTAATCTGTCCTTAACGGTATCAACTGTTAACTTTGAGGCGTTGCTTTCCTGTGAAACCCTTACTTCAGCGTCATTAAATGACGTTACTCTCTTCTCATCAGTCAACTTAGTACCATCAATGCGTGGAGACGTCTCAGCTGTACCTTGAGGCCCTTTGTTTTCATCGTTTTCCTGAAAGAGGGGAATCGAATCATGTCCATTACGCTGCCCTCCTGTATCTTCAATTTCGGCTTTTTCTGTAGACCCAGAGGACGACTTAGCGTCTATTCTAGTGACGATAGCTGTATTATTGTGACCATCTCCACCTGCGTGGGAACCAACCTCAGGAACTATGCCAATTAGCTTTAGCTCTCGAGAATGTGGTTCATCTAAGGTAACACGAACGCTCGGCGTATCTTCTAACGCCTCAGAAGAATCGTCTTCCGGGGACAGTGCTTTTAATGAAAGAAGTCGCAGTTCATTCATATTTTGGTGGTATAATTCAGTTAAGCGTTTTCCTTTGGCAACGGCGTATTGGATACCTGAGGCCAAAGCAATTTTAGTGGAGTAATCAGAGTCTTCACTGATACTTATTTCTTGCTCTATTGACGGTATGTCCAAACCTGTCTTCAAACCTGGTGCGTGGTGCGAAACAATCTCTTGGTATATGTCCACGAATTCTTTTGAAATTTGACGAAGTCTAGTAAGAATCTCGACGAATTCTTTCGCTCCAGTTGATACCTTGAGGCTGGTAGTGTTACTTCCAAATCCGTAAGCAGTGCCATCGAAGTTGTTTCCTGCTGACCTACTCAAAGAGTTTCTACGCCTGCGCGGAGGAATGCGTGATTGTTTGCCATACGATGAGGCTGCCTGAACTGATAGCCGGATGCTATGCTGGTCAGTGTCCTGCTCTGTGGCCCATACAGACGCCTGGTTTCGCGGCTTTACAACATCGCTGGAAGACCACTTATCGTTCTTGATACTTTCGTCTACTTCTGTGGCGATGTGTCTGGAGGAAGGAGGGCTATTTTCATGCTGGTCATCAAGGTAAAGGTGAGTCAAGTTCGAACTGCTTGCGCTGTCAGACCTCGACGTCTGGTTTTCACTGACTGTCGAGACTGACAATTTTGTGGCTACTGCGGATGCATCCCTTTGAGACTTTATATCTTTAACTGTTTCGACGATGTGCTCAACTTCCGGAGCGTCTTTGTCTGCAACCAGATCTTCACTGTTTCTATTTGCAGCATCTTCGCCCATTGCATCGAGAGAACGCTGAGGTGACATCAAACTACTGTCGTTGTTCGACATTGAAGTGAGACTTCTTCCAGCGTTCGAGAGTGAGGAGTTGGCGACTGATACGAACAGGTTTCCTTCACGCGTCTTGCCGTGACTGGGACCCTGCTTCGCGGCGACCTTTTCCCCCTCAGTCCGCGTGCGAGTATTTCTATTTGCGGTTGTATACTGCATATTACTGGATATGCGACCAGGGCTGAGGGTACGCTGTGGTAGCATTGGGTTGACTGCATCGCTCATCATGAAACCACGGTATGACGGAGCCCCATGCGTTTGCGTTGAACTTTGCTGTCTCGTAGTGGGGAACCGTGCACCACCTGTAAAGGAAGTTGTAAGTATATGTGGAGAGTACTGGCGAACTGACGTACATAAATTGATTTGTTTCGTTCATACTGGCGTCCACATTCACACATTTGGTAGGCAATTATAAATAAACAATTCCAGGAACAAAACAGTGCTATTGCTAAAATACACACCGTGCATCGTCATCACTTTAAAAATAACACCATAAAAAGGGGGGATGTATCATACACGGCCGGATAAAAATTAGTACACCCTTTTAGAGATTCCCGTTTCAATCAAGATTCATTGTTGCAACAGTGCATATGGGGTCCATGAAATGATTAAATTTACGGATTAATAGCACAAGGGTTTCTGAGGTCCCAGGTATCAACACATGCTGAAACACACTTATTTGGCCGGCCGGAGTGACCGTGCGGTTCTAGGCGCTACAGTCTGGAACCGAGCGACCGCTACGGTCGCAGGTTCGAATCCTGCCTCGGGCATGGATGTGTGTGATGTCCTTAGGTCAGTTAGGTTTAAGTAGTTCTAAGTTCTAGAGGACTGATGACCTCAGAAGTTAAGTCCCATAGTGCTCAGAGCCATTTGAACCAATTTTTGTATGTGATACAGCCTATCATAGGCAGCACACCGCGCCTGGTACACGCGGCGCTCGGGGACCAGAGCACAGCTACGACACCTGAAGAAGGGCTTATAACAGTGCGAAACCGGTCGAGTGAAAATAAAGAAATTTACAACTGAAGCTATGTTTTCAACCTCTGCTCATGTAGTTATGTAGAGTTGTTGGTTAACGAGTCGCACGAGTCACTTTTCGTCCCCTCATATCCAAAACGTACTCGGTTGAAGACAAGTCAGTAGGTCGTGCTGGTCAGGGAAGTTGCCGCACCTCTTGTAAAGCACTTTGAGTTGAATGGGCAGTGTGTGGGTGAGCAATATCCTGGTGGAACAACACACCACTTTCTGTTACAAGAACGGCAAAAGAATGGATCTAACATTCTGCAAACATCGAGCACTGGTTAGCGTCCTCTCCAGAAATACCAAACCTGATTGAAACTTCTAGTTTATCGCACCTCAGGCCTTACGACGTGGGCTGCGGCCAGTGTGTCTTGGACGAGTGAAGTCTACGATACAGCGAGCACCAGGTCTACATCGTACGCAAAAACGACCATCACTTACGTGCAGTCGGAATTTGCTTTTAGTGCTGAAGACCACGGCGTGCCATTCTATCTTCCAAGTGATCCTCTCATGACACCAGTTGAGCCGTGCATGTCGATGCTTTGGCATGAGTGGAAGACAGGGCAGAAATGTGACTACCCATTGTATTGCATTGTATCTTAACCGGGGATCTAGAAACGACAGAGAGGCTCTGTCCCCGCCGCAGTCGCAGTGGTCCACAACCCCACGATGACTACCACAGTCCACTTCACCCCTCCGCCGCCCCTCACCGAACCACTCTTTCAAGGTTATTGTGCGGTTCGGCCCCCAGTGGACTCCCCCAGGGAATGTCTCACACCAGACGAGTGTAACCCCTATGTTTGTGTGGCAGAGTAATGATGGTGTACGCGTACGTGGAGAAATTCTTTGCACAGCAATCGCCGACATAGTGTAGCTAAGGCAGAATAAGGGGAACTAGCCCACATTCGCCAAGGCAGATGGAAAACCACCTAGAAACCATGCACAAACTGGTCAGTTCACCGGACCTCGACACAAGTCCGTCGGACGGATTCGTGTTGGGGACCAGGCATTCCTTCCCAATCCGGAAAGCCGTGCGTTAGAGCGCACGGCTAACCGTGTCTGCCCATGGTCCCACTTCTAATAACAGGTTACTCAAAAGCCCTCTGTGTCAAAACCCCTCTTATCTGTGCTGTGGTAGCCGTACGATCTGCCACTGGTGCCCTTACTACAGGACGATCCTGGCTGGTGCATGTGCTTTGTGGATGTCCAGCACCTCATTTACGGGTGTGAGAACGTTCACATGACTAATGATACCAGCATCGTTGCACAACTGACGCAGCACGTCCAACTTTTGTGGCGATTCTCCGAAAGGACCATCCTGCCACTCGGAAGGTCACAATTTGACCCCTTTAAAACTCACTCATTTGGCTGTAGGAAGAGTCTTCTGGCTGTGAATATTCCCTATTAGACGTTAGACACAAATGGTGCACTGGTAGCTATGCCACTATGCTATCTGTTGGCGGACGACATTGAAACCATTATCAGTACATCTACTATCCACCCAGGTAGCGTTTTCGTCATCATATTTAAATCGACCTCCTCTTTCCAAGTGTTCTAATTTTTTCCCGTCAATATAGTATTCAGTTTCTTGATTGTTCCTGTCGCTGGTAATCTTTACCGTCAAACAATACTGTAAATGATTATATGTGTTGTGATATTTCAAAAACAGGAGACCTGGAGACACTAGAAGGTTTCAGATGGACTACATAATGGTAAGATAGAGATTTCGCTGGCATATTTTAAATCGCAGAACATATCCAAGAGCAGATGTGGACTCTGATCATAATTTCTTGGTTATGGTTCAAATGGCTCTGAGCACTATGGGACTTAACACGTGAGGTCATCAGTCCGCTAGAACTTAGAACTACTTAAACCTAACTAACCTAAGGACATCACACACACCCATGCCCGAGGCAGGATTCGAACCTGCGACCGTAGCAGCAGCGCGGTTCCGGACTGAAGCGCCTAGAACCGCTCGGCCACACCGGCCGGCTTTCTTGGTTATGAAATGCAGATTAAAACCGAAGAGATTGTACAAGACAGGAAGTTAACGAGATAGGACCTACATAAAATGAAGCAACCAAAGACTGTTGAGAGTTTTCAAAGGGGCATTAATACACGATTGACTGGAGCAAGGGAAAGCACTACAACAGAAGACGAATAGGTATCTTTGAGAGAAGAAACAGCAAAGTCAGCAGAGTATCAAACAGTCAGAAGACAAGGACACGTAAAAATCCTTGAATAATGCACGAGATATTAATATTAGTTATCGAAAGGAAAGAAATACAAAACTTCAGGAAATCCGGAAAGCAATAGGGAATACATAAGACTCAGAATTGAGATTTACAGAAGATGCAAAATCGCTGAGCTGGGATGGCTAGACGACAAATGCAAGGATGCAAGGTAGTAGAAGCGTTCATGTCTAGAAGAAATATAAATGCCACCTATAGGAAAATTAAGGAGATCTTAGAAAAAAAGAGAAGCAGTTATATGGATATCAAGAGACTTGGTAGTAAGACAGAAGTAAGCAAAGAAGGGAAATCTGCAAGGTGGAAGGAATATGTAGAAGGCCTATAGAAGAGAAACGAGGTTGAAAACAACATCATAGAAAAATAAGAAGAAGAATCAGGTAGAGCAACTAGATGTTAAACCCTGGATTAATATCGTAGGCTAATACGAAACATTTGTAAAAATTCTTCACTGCCGACGCTAGGAGTCAGGCCGCCTGAGTCAAAGACTGACAGACTGGCAGCTAGGAGGAAATGCTGAGCAGGCTGAGATGAGCAGAGAACCGATTGTGACCTTCGTGACCGGCCAAGCACCCCAGTCCGTAAACGAAGCACAGTGACATCACGGTAACAGAAAGATATCATCAAACTGGTGGCAGAGTAGAGTGCGACGAGTAAGCCTAGTTATAACGCAGCAGTAACTATTCAGCCACTTACGCAACAGAAAGAAGCGTCTAAAAGACGAAATCTGAAGCCGCACGAGCTGACCATACGAGAAAACCAGTACATAAGCCGGCAGCGGAGTGCATGAAAAGGCACCAGCATAAATACCATGCCTTTCTCAGTCTCGAACTCGGTTGCAGCGGTCCTCTGGTACAGATGAGGCTATGTCTGTCGACCCTCGGTGCGCATAATCGTCTACAGTCACTTATGGAGTCGCAAGTCTCGCTGGAGAGACTCTGCCATTTTAAGCTACTAGGCTTGACCATCAGTGCCAAGAAGCTGTACGCCATCGGCCGTCGTGTAGGGGAGCTACTATCACTGCTCGCCCCATTCCTGCAGCTGACACTGATGCTGCTAGTCTCTGTCTCCCAACTGGAGGCCGGCGGTCAGATCCTACAGGACAACGAGTACTACAAGGTAGGCTGGAGGGCGGTCTCCTGGTTGCTCGTTTTCGACTAGAGCACTTCGGAGATCAGCCTGCAGAGACTGCATTCTGATGCTGTCCATCGAGGTCCACCTCAGCGACCTGCCGTAACTACACGCGCCCGCTACGGCTAATTGGTTCCGCACATCGTTGGTCTGACTGTACTGCTAGCGCCCAGGGAAGACAATCCTGCGTTTCTGATTATTAAATGTTTCGTTGCCAATAACGTTGCCTTGATGCTCTTGACCATGAACAGATCCTCCTCACTGCACAGTCTTGACAACCGTATGGTCTCGAATCGGACAGCTTAGAAAGCTCTAGGTCGAAATACGGCACCTGGAGTGGACAACATTCCCTCAGAATTATTGACTTTGTTGGGAGAGGAAGACATAACAAACCATTCCAAGTGGTGTGCAAGATATATGATACATGTGGATTCCCTCATAACTAAAAAAACAATGTAATACTCCCAGTTTCCAAGAAGTCATATACTGACAATTTATTCATGTGTACTGAAGAACGGAAACAGTGGTAGAAGTCAGCCTAGAGGGAAGATCGGTTTGTGTTCCGGAGAAATGTAGGAACAAGCATGGCAATACTAACCCTCTGGCTTTTCTTAGAAGATACAGTGAAGAAAGACAAATCTACGTTCATAGCATTAGTAAGTTTGGAGAAGGCTCGAATAAACTCCTTGAAATGATGAAGGTAATAGCCTCAAATACAGGGAGCGAAAGGTTATTTACAATTTTTTGTACAGGAATAGGGAGCGAAAGGTTATTTGCAATTATTTGTACAGGAATCAGACTGTAGTTTTTAACAGTTGCAGGGGGAAGAAATAAAAATACTTTGAGATTTGTTGTTCAGTTGTTATTATGACACACACGACAAAAGCAATGGAAGAGCAGTTGAACGAAATGGATAGTGTCTTGAAAATAGGTTATAAATGAAGTTGAACAAAAGTAAAACAAGGATAATAGATCGCAATCGAATGAAATCATACGTTGCTGAAAGAATTAAATCAGGAAATGAGACACTAAATGTGGTAAATAAATTTCTCTGTTTTCGCAGCACAGCAACTGACAATCGCCGAAGCAGAGAGAATACAAAATGGAGATGTACAATATATATAAAAAAGATTCTGAAGAAGAGAAATTTGTTGACATCTAATTCTTATTTAAGTGATAGGAAGTATTTTCTTAAGGTATTTGTGTGGAGTGTAACCTTGTACGAAAGTGAAGTGTGGAAAATAATCAGTTCATACAGGAAGATAATAGAAGCTTTTGAAATGTACTGATACAGAACAATGATGAAGTTTAGATGGGTTGAAAGAATAACTAATGGAGAGATATTAAATTGAATTGGAGAGAAAAGAGGTATATGCTACAATTTGTCTAAAATATGGGATTGGTTAACAGGACACATCCTTGAGCATCAAGGAATTGTCATTCTTTAAATTTCATTTGGGCCATATATATCACACTGCTCACAGCTTTGTACAAACCTAAAATCGAATATTCAAGATTATTTTACCGTGTCTACACAGGAACAATACTTACAGATAATTAATCTTGCCATTACATCAGCTACAGACAAAATATAATATACGAAAGACTCAACAGAGATTGGGGAGCATGTACATGGAGATTAGGATTTTTATGCAACAACGAATAGATTCCAGAGTATTACTGACTTTTTTGGAAAACCGAAAGATGCCAGTTTTCTGTCAAAATTCGCCAACTGACAGACTTGTCATGCAAAGGAGATTCTCACACCTCTTCGCTTATCCTGTAGTGAGTTTTACTAGTATATTCATTTTACTGTTACGCTTGGGGTTTCAATAGACTGCAATAGCCGTTTGAGTCTAATACTATCAGCAGGTTCTGGAGCCTCGCGTAACGACCATATATGAGAGCTTCTCCACTCACTATTGCGCCTGTTGTGAAAACTGAACAGTTTGGGGGCAGATGAAGTTAATTGAAATATGTTTGCTTGGGGACAATAAAGGAGCATCTTACCAGCGAAATTTCTTGATATCAACAAACTTAGGCCAATTAAGGTTAACTTAAGAAATGAAACTGAAATTGATTGTTCTGAATCAAATTTTTGTACAATTGTAATGGTGGAAATGGGACTTTTCCAACAGATACTTGATGGAATTTGAAATGGGACTATGTAGCTATCGGACTGAAGCCAACAGCTGATGATACGTTATGAGGGTAATGGTACCACTTGTAGAGAGTAAAGATACCGCGTTTCCAGTATAGGCTTTGCGAGCAGAAGATTGTCCCTCATTATTCGTGGGAGGATGCTTAATCTACTATTAGGCTGCTGAATATTGTGACAAATAAATTTTATCGTCAAGTACTTACGTCGAACATATAGCGGAGGTTCAGCAACTAGTAAGGCATTCGAAAGAGTTGGTCGCTTTGTTCCAAGGAATATCCGCAGCATCGGAAATGTGGCTCGTCAAGTTTATGAAGTGCACGTTCAGCAGCTTTTGATATAAGAAGTATCCATGATTAATGACTGAGGAGACGAAACCCTTCTACAGTATCAGGAGCATGCAAAGTTCTGCATCCCACCATGTTCGCGGACAGATCACATTGCGTTAATACTGTTTGCAGTTGTCTTGATTACTAGAGATACGTTAACAGTCCGTGTTAAGCGCATGCAAAATAAAATACCTTAAAATTTCGCTTTAACGGATTGTGAGAAAGAGAGACATCTTAACAAAATATTTCTGCTGGTCAGTCGTACCCTACCGCGGCTGAAGTGAACTACAGAAGATTTCTCGATTGAAACTGTTAGACCACTGACTTTCAACCAGCAGGTTAGAGCGCAAATGTTCCTTCAACACTTACACCCCACATCTTCCTTCATAAAGCTAGGCAAACAGATTGAAGATCTTTATTCGTAAAAAATAAGTATAGATCGTCTGGACGCTTCAGAGTTTTAGCGTCTAATTTTCATTGACGTCCTTAACTCACACGTGCAAAAATATAAAGGGCGCTGCACGAGGATCGAGTAGTATGTCGAGGAATCTTATACACGTACACAAATACAGACGCAGACACGGATACACACATACACACACACAGCAGCGCGTGCTCTAGGAAGATTTGAATACTAAACAGAAAAATCTTTTGGACTGACCGTATTTTTAAACAGAATCGGAATTTAGGTGTTGTGACATGCACTCTTAACGTCAGTAGATACTGCTTTAAGATACTGTCTGTTGTTGAATACTCAAGGAATTTCAGAGTGTAGAATAGAAAGAGTATAGAGGTAATGCAGGAGTAAGTTTAGAAATGAATAACAAAACAGGAATGCGGATAAGCTACTATGAACAGCATAGTGAACGCATTATTGTAGCCAAAATAGACACAAAGCCAACACCCACAACACTAGCACAAGTTGTGTGTCAACTAGCTCCGAAGATGTCGAAGAGACTGAAGAAATATATGCGGAGCTAAAACAAATTATTCAGATAGTTAAGGAAGACAAACATTTAATTATGACGGGGAACTGGAATTCGATAATAGGAAAAGGAATACAAGGAAAAATGGTAGTGAATATGGACTTGGGGGAAAGACGAAGCCGCCTGGTGGGATATTGCACGGAGAATAATTTAATCAACACAGACGCTTGGTTTAAGAATCATGAAAGATGGTTATATACGTGGAAGAGATCTGGAGGCACCAGAGGTTTCAGATTGATTATATAATAGTAACACAGAGATTTCGGAACCAGATTTTAAATTGTAGGACGTTTCCTGCGACAAATGTGAACCCTGACGACAATGTGTAGGTTATGAACTGTAGATTGAAGCTGTAGAAGTTGCAAACAGGTGGGAAATTTAGGAGATGGGATTGGTTAAGTTGAAAGAACCAGGGGTTGTTGAAAGTCTCAGAGGGAGCATTACACCACGAAAGACTGGAACCGGGGAAACGATAGAAGACGACCGAATAGATTTAAGAGATGAAATAGTGAAGGCAGCAGAGGATCAAATGGGTAAAAAGGTCACACGTAGTATAAATTCTTGGACAACGCAGGAGATATTGAATTTAACTGATGAAAGGGAAAATTTTAAAAATGCAGCAAATGACGCAGGTGAAAGGGAATAAAAACGTTTAAAAAATAAGGCTGATAATAAGTGCAAAACGGCTAAGCAGGAATGGCCAGAGGACAAATATATTTCACTAGAGGAAAGATAGATACAGCCTATGGAAAAATAAAAGAGGTCTTTGGAGAAAAGAGAAGCAGCTGTTTGAATATTAAGTGCTCAGATGGAAAACCAGTCCTGAAAAAAGACGGGAGAGCGGAAAGGTGGAAGAAGGATATGGACGGTATATGCAATGGAGGTGAAATTGAAAGCAGCATTATAGAAAGAGAAGAGGACCTAGATGAGGATGAGATGGGGTGTATGATACTGCGAGAAGAATTTGACAGAGCACTGAAAGATCTAAGTCGAAACAAGGCCCCTGGGATAGACGGCATTCCGTCAAGTCTACTTATAGATTATTACAATTATTCCGTCTGATGTGCAAGATGTGTGAGACAGGTGAAATACTTTCAGACTTCAAGAAAAATTTAATAATGTAAGTCTCAAAGAAAGCATGTGCCGACACCTGTGAAAATTACCCGTCACTTTAACAATTCATAATCGCAAAATGCTAATGAAAATTATTTACGGAAGAATGGAAAAAATCTGGTAGAAATCGACCTCGTGGAAGATCATTTTGGGTTTCAGAGAAATGTAGGAACACATGAAACGATACTGACCCTACGATTTACTTCAGTGGATAAGTTAAGGAAAGGCAAAGCTACGTTTATTGCATTTGTCGACTTAGAGAAAGCTTTTGGCAATGCTCACAGGATTACTCTCTTTGAAACTGTGAAGGTAGCAGGGGTGAAATAAAGAGATCGAAAGGCTATGTACAAGTTGTTCACAAACCAGACGTCAGTTATAAAGAGTCGAGGGGCACGAAAGGAAAGCAACGGCTGAGAAGGGAGTGAGAGAGGGTTCTAGCCTACCCCGACGTTATTCAATCTGTACATTGAGCAAGCAGCAAAGGAAACAAAAGAAAAATCTGGAGTAGGAACTAAAATCTAGGGAGGAGAAATGAAAACCTTGAGTTTTGGCGATGACACAGTAATTCTGCCAGAGACAGCAAAGTACTTGGAAGAACAGTTGAACGGAATGGAAAGTGTCTTGAAAGGAGGGCATAAGATAACGTAAACAAAAGCAAAACAAGGATAATGGAATGTAGTCGAATTAAATCATGTGATGCTGAGGGAATTAGATTAAGAGATGGGACACTTAGAACAGCAGACGAGTTTTGCTATTTGGGCAGCAAAATAACTGATGATTGTCGAAGTAGAGGATATAAAATGTAGAATGGTGGTGGCGAGAGAAGAGTTTCTGAAGAAGATAAATTTGTTAACATCGAATGTAGGTTTCAGTGTTAGGAAGTTTTTCTGAAAGTTTTTGTCTAGAGTGTAGCCACGCATGGAAGTGAAACGTGGATGATAAACAGTTTAGACAAGAAGAGAACAGAAGCTTTTGAAATGTTGATCTACAGAAGAATGCTGATGATCAGAGCAGTAGATCATGTAACTAATGACATCGTACTGAAATGAACTGATGAGAAAAGAAATTTATGTCACAAGTTGACTAGAAGAAGGATTCGGTTGATAGGACACATTCTGAGACACCAATGGATCATGAATTTAATACTGGAGGGAAGTGTGGGGGTTAAAAATCGTAGAGGAGACCAGAAGATGAATGCAGAAAGCAGGTTCAGAAGGATATAGGTACCAGTAGTTATTTAGAGATGAAGAGATTTGCACAGATAGAGTAGCATGGAGAGCAGCATCGAATAAGTCTTCGGACTGAAGACAACAACAACAACAACAACAACAACAACAAAATCACGGGTTAACTGATCTTGAAACTCCTACAGGCGAAGAATGATGAGAGTACATGCTGGCTGTTGGGTGTGTGTAATGTTACTAGAATCTTTCAGGTTGAGACTGCAAACACAATCTTCTTTTCGGACTTTGAAAAAGAGCAAATCATTATCGTGAGAAACAAGAGAGCTTCGTGCGAATATTAACAGATCGCACAAACAGCTTGCTGTAGTGCAGTGATGCAGAATGAATGATGGCGAGATGGTCTCAGGACAAGAAGAGTATTCAGCTGCATTCGTCTATTCGTCATAGATGGTCGACCACTCCTACGATTTTCTCTTGTGTAAATTGACTGTATTATGTTGTTACTAACAGTCTTGGAGACGAGAGGCTGGAGTTCCTAAAACAGTGGTGGGAGACAGACTGAAATGGAAGAAGATTACATGTAAGTTACACACTCACTTTTTTCTAACTGTTTTGAGACTCTTAATAACTTCAATCCCCGACTGAACCGTACAAAGAGGAACAGTCCGGTTTGTTCTCGAAGTGGTGCTTCTAAGTCAGTTTTAAAATAATATAGTGTGTTGTTGACCTTTTTTTTGTTTGGACCTTACCTGTGGATACGATTTTGTCCCTCCTAATTTATGTACACTGACGGAAAAAAATTGCAACACCAAGAAGGAGTTGTGTGAAATAAACGAAAGTTGATAGGCGTGTTTAGTACATCTGAAAGATGATGTCTACTCGAATTTCGCGCAAGTGGCGTAAGAGTGTCGGATAGACAGTCAGTGAAAGAGCACCTCGTGTATCTGCTGCTAAGAAGGCGAGTACACCGTTCGTTTGTTGTATATTTTTACGAGCTTCCAGCAGGAGAGACTTATTTATTTACAGATACCTGTATAGTTACTAGATTACTTTTGTAATTTCTTGCGTGTTTGAATGCCTACTAGGCACAAGATTTTATTTTAATAACAATGTAGCGTACTGTACCACCGTTACTATCGACCCTCGGATTGTACAGGCTTTTGTTTGTTTTGGTTAGTGTAGCTCAGTGTCGTTTAGACCGTTAGTGAGAGAGCACTTAGAATTCATGCTGCTAGTAAACTGAGTACACCACTCATTTGTTGTATATTTTTATGAGCTTCAAATGGGAGGACTGCAGTAATGGATAGGAACTGCGACTGCTGTGCACAGATGCAAACTGAATTGGCGACCCTTCACTCACAGCTCCAGGCTGCATTGGCTTCTATCACACAGCTTGAGGCTGCTGCCAAGGGGCATCACTTGGGGAGGGGGTCGGACGCGGGGATGCAAGGGATGTCGAGCACGTCCCTCATGTTCCCCATTCAGTACAGTGCTGTGGCTGCCCTGGGTACTGCCTGTACTGAGGTTGACCCCTCACCTGTGGTCGAGTGGGATATCATTCCAAAGTCTGGTAGGCAGCGAAAAACTTTCTGAGGGGCCGATCATAGGTCCTCCTTGGTTCGTTTCACAAACGGGTTTTGGGTGTTGTTTGTGGCTGACAAGGGCTCTGAGCTGGATGCATTCATCCTCCCTGTTCCAGAGGAAGCTTCTTGGCCCGCAGGGTTTGGACATTCACAGAGGGTGGGTTTGCTGGTAGTTGGGAGCTCCAATGATAGGTGCGTAATACGGCCCCTTAGGAACCCCCGATTTTATCGCCTGTTTTTTATTATTATTTATTCTCCTGCTCTTTGTCAGAAAATCTGTAGGCTGCAGAGCGGCGTCCTAAGCTGCTGCCAGCCCGCCCCCTTTGGGGGGAATTGAAATTCAATAAAGGAAAAAAAAAAAAGGAACATGGCTGCCAAGGAGGGGAAGGAAACCAGTGTGCACTCTGTGTGCATATTGGGCGGGGCGGGGGGGGGGGGGGGGAGGGAGAGGAGAGGAGTCATTCCAGATGTGGAAAGACTGCTTCCGGATACCATGAAGAGTACAGGATGCAGCCAACTGCAGGTGGTGGCTCATGTCAGTTCTAGTGATGTATGTCACTTTGGATTGGAGGAGATTTTCACTGGTTTTGGGCGGCTAGTGGAAATGTTAAAGACTGCCAGTCTAGTTTGTGAGATTAAGGCAGAGCTCACCATTTGCAGCATCGTCAATAGAACCGACTGTGGTCCTTTGGTGCAGAGCTGAGTGGAGGTTCTGAATTAGAGTCTCAGGCGGTTCTGTGGCCGTGTAGCCTGCAGATTCCTTGACTTGCGCCATTGGTTGGTGGGTTTCCGGGTTCTGCTTAATAGGTTGGGAGTCCACTACACACAGGTAGCAGCTACACAGGTAGTGGGGGCTGTGTGGAAGGGACTGGTCAATTTTTTAGGTTAGAGGGCCTCAAGGCACCACAGAAAGGGCGTCTGTCTGAAAGGAGGCAGGAAACACACAGTAAGTCAGTAGTAGAAAAGATCGGTATTATAGTTGTAAATTGTTGTAGCTCTGTTGGAAAACAACCAGAGCTCCAAGCTCTAATATAAAGCACTGAAGCTCAAATGGTTATAGGTACAGAAATCTGCCTAAAGCCGGAAAGAAGCTCAGCAGAGCTTTTTTCTAACGGTCTAACAGTGTTCAGAAACGAAAGATTAAATACAATTGGTGGTGGAGTATTTATTGCTGTCAGAAGTAGTTTGCTTTGCAGTGAAATTGAAGTAGATAGTTCCTGCAAAATAATATTGGTAGAGGTTATACTTGACAATGGAACTAAACTATTAATTGGGTCATTTTATCGAACCCCTGACACAGAAGATACTGTTGCTGAACAGTTCAAAGAAAACATGAGTCTTATTTCAAATAGGTACCCCACTCATAGTGACTTTAATCTACCCTCAATGTGCTGGAAAAATTACATGTTTAAAGCTGGCGGCAGGCATAAAACGTCATCTGAAATTGTACTGAATGCTTTCTCAGAAAATTATTTTGAACAATTAGTTCATAAGCCCACTTGAAGTGTAAATGGTTGCGAAAGCATACTTGACCTCTTAGCAACAAATAATCCTGGGCAAATAGTGAGTATCATGACAAATACAGGGATAGTGACCACAAGGCAGTAACTGCTAGGCTGATAACTGTAACTCCTCCAATCATCAAAAAGAAATGCAAAGTATATCTGTTTAAAAAAGCTCATACAAATGGTCTTAACGCCTTTCTAAGAGACAGTCTGCACTCCTTCCAATCTGATCAATTAAGGGTAGAAAAGTAGTGGAATGATTTCAAAGAGATAGTATCAACAGCAGTTGAGAGATATATACCACATAAATTAATAACTGATGGTACTGATCAGTATTGGGGCAAAGTCACTTCTACCCCACAGGGTGCCCCAAAAGCTCCATCACAATGATGTAATCGAAGATGGATGCCATTCATCTGATTGCCACTCGTCCTAGGAATTGGTGGGAAGAGGACTCGACCTGTGCTAGGCATAAGTCTTTATTATTTTGCATGCACAATTTATTTAAACAATTATAGGCGCAACCACCATCCAGTGTAGCCGCCATGGGGTCTGGACTCCAACTGACCTAGTACACAGTATCACTGCAAGAGGGCACTCCCATCTGTGACGTAATCAAAGATGGCGACCATGACACCAGCTGATGACGCAAGTACCGTTATCCAAGATGGCGGGAAACAGTGTGATCGCTACGAGTTCTGGACCTAGTACACAGTACTGCCTCCAAAGAGTGCTGTCATCTGTTCCATGACGTATGGTGGGAAACAGTGTGGTTTGCCACGAGGTCTGGACCTAGTACACAATACTGTCACCAGAGGGTGCTGTCCTCCATTCCGTGATATACCCTAAGATGATGGTCTGGAGGGGAAAATGACTCAGCCTCCCCTGGGCTGCTGGAGAGAGGAAGGAGTATACTTTATTTATTTTGGAACAATTTATTTACCAATCTAGTACATTTATCACACTGATACAAAACAGACACTCTGACATGCTTGGGGTCACGCCACACAGACCTATAAACTACTCCTAAATAACACACTACAGAAATGCAAACAACCCCTAAATCACCGAAATAATTTCAGTACAAACATGCAAACTTCTCCTAAATAATGCACTACACTGCTGTGCAGACACGTAATCTGTTTGTAAACTGTCCAAATAATGCATAGCACAGCTTAAATACCTGCTAGCAAAATAATGCAACAGACACGCAGACAATGTGCACAGCACAAGCACCGCACGATGCTCCCTGTCCACTGGGTCACACAGGAGCCTACTGCACACACTGTCTGATGTTGAGATGCACTGGCAGCCACCGCGAAGTGGCGCACAGAGGCCCATTTGGGTCATGCAAGGGAGGTGACATCCACCTGAGAAATTACTCTCGAAATACGTGTTCACCTAGGCACCGTTGCTGACCGACCAGACGGGAGCAAGGACCTATTTGTAGAGCATGTCGACCCCGCGAGCCACCACCGGATGCCGGCCAGCACTAGCCAGCACTCCCACTCTGCTGCCGACAGCATGTGAAAGTTCATCCATTGTTATATGGACGTCAGATGTCTATCTAAATAAGCGCCAAGTCATCCTCTGGAGTGCAAGCACATGTGTTTACCATTGCTGGCGCGATGACGCTTAGGTGCTTTGTGGGTTCTGCAGGAGCACTGTTCGCCATTTTCTGAAGATGGGACATTCAGCGGTAAAATTGTTTTGCACAGATCGCTGGATTTCACTGACAGTTAAACCCGCAAAAGTTGTCTACAGATCATCAAATACATACAACACTCACAAGAATATTGGAAGCCAGGAACATATTTAACAGTGTAATTACAATTAAATATTACTATTGCTGCCACAGTCTGACACCGATTGATGTAGATCTCCCCTCGACAACTGTGGTTCAGGAATGAATCAAAGTATCTATAGCGCACATAATTTTCCACGTAAAGAACCTCTCTCATACCCTATCGGTTATCGATGAGTTGAATCTATATGTCTCTCACAACATGACACACATTCATCTTCTCTGGCCATGTCACAACATAAGTCACAGTAACATTACACTGCAATATATACACATTATACACAAACAGTGCCATTATCTTTTATATCTGTACAGCACCCAAAAAAATTATGGCATGCCTACACTCACAGCAGCTTTATGTCTCGATTCTCCTCAGTCCTAGGAAATTGTCTGACAAAGTCTTACAGTCAGCGCTTCTAGAAGGTGCTGCATCCTGCCAAGATTCTCTCAAACAAGTTTTATGAACGACAGGCGTCCGGCATTATGTGTGATAATGAATACCGCACCTGCGGACGTAATGCTTGGAAAGACATCACTGACACAGGGTGGTGTTCAGTAATCATCATCACTATTGATAGAACAACAAGGTAAATCCGAATTTAATCTTCCACTCAGTCCTAACATAGCACCTCATTCATATTGTGTTACCCTTCCTGCTTTCAACATACACAAATGTTCTCACCGCTATGTAGAGGCTCCTATATGCCAGCACAGAGGATTTCTTGGGAATGAATGGGGGATTATGACTGGCTCTTATCGAATTTACCCACCGAGTTACTAACGCTACCAGTGTGGAAGCACCATCACCTTTTTCTTTTATTTCTGCAGATGAGACTTTCAGCAGCAAGAAAACTATTTTACTCTGATCACCAAATTGCTCTGACAACTAAATCTTGCAAAGTGCCCTACATATCATAAAATATGGGAAGACTCTTACTCAATTACACTGCTCTCCCACTGAAGACAAGAGCTTGAATGTTAGAGCATGAAACCGATCTCCAACCCAACAATATATCACTGCATACCATGTCGATGTAGTAAACATACAATTTGTATCCTGCGTCGTACAAAAGTAGCCCTCTTACATCATTTGAAGACAGATGGCACTGTATACACCTACACCCCTCGCAACACTAGATATTTCCCTGCGAGGTCGGCAGTCATCCACTGCCGACTGGTGACCAGAGCTCCCTCAGGTGACCGAAGTCACTCTCAGAACTCTTTGACAAACTCAGAACCATTCCCCCTTGGCACAAACGCATTACTGTTTCTGGTCCATACCTGCTTCCTTGCTTACTTTTCTACTCACATCTCTAGCCTCTGGGATTGCAGGAACAGACATATTTTCGCATGGTTTGCCATAATATTACACCATTTTCGCGGTACTTCTCGATATCAAGCACACAGCAGTGTCCTACCATTCATTCGCGCAACATAATTCCAAAGATATTGACTGGAAATTATTTCTCTACAAACCCATTCTCTAGACCATTGAGTAACCAGGAACTTATTCCATCTGAGAAAACCTCTACGTGAAACTCAAAAAAATAGAGGAAAATCATATTTCCGCTCTCGAATACTGATGTCAGTGATGTAACAGATTCCAAATCATCCCTATAATTTAGAAAGTCAACTAAGGTGTTTCTCACGTCTAGAGAACCAGCAAATGTGTCTTACACCTGCAAGACGCACACACCACAGTCGATCTTCTCTCAAGTAAATAAAGAAGTCAAATGCGAAGAAGCAGTGAACCGAAAAATTTACATATATGGGAGGGAATAATGGCTCAGCGAAAACACATGAGAGAGCGAGCAAATGTGTCTTCCACCTTCTAGACGCACACACCACAATCGATCTTCTCTCAACTAAATAAAGAAGTCAAATGCGAATCGGTCACATATATATTTTATCCATGTACTTACAAGTGAATGGTACGATCGCGTTCTCAGTTGAACGACATTCGACAGTGAGCGAAGTATCGGAAATACACCCTGCCGACATCTGTGGCTCCGGAAATAGAAACATCAGTGCGATTCTTATGACTTGAGATACTCTTCCCTTTGCTATCACAGCACTCGACGTCAAATCCATACCTTCCTTTCCACATATCGGAACACAAATACATACTTTATAAGAGTGTTGCTCTAGGCAAACCTATCATGAACCCCGTATTACTAAGTATAATACATCGTGAATAACTGATCGCTGGCGATACGAAATAATACTGACTGAACATCAAGTATGGGTGGACATGTCTCATAAGTTTTTCTTGTGAGTGATACCACTGTATCTTAGAAAGATAGGTGTAATCATCTCACATGTTAAAAAACCCGATCGCAACGAGTACTCTATGTTGCTGTCACAAGCGCTCTTGGTTCTACAGATGCACACAAGTATCCATGTGAAAAGCTATACTAGGTTTTTAAATCGATGTACGACATTACCTCTGAATGATATGGTTTTTTGTCCAGACAAATACCGAGACGATGATTGCTTGAGTGTATATTATCAGACCAGCAGTCCGATTACACACAGCCCACGATGAAACCTCGTGATAAAATCGCTGAATTTTGAAAGTTATTCGGCTAAGGGACGTGGTATGTAAGTGCTATTTGCGACTCCCGCACGCTGCTCCAGCTAGATATTTCTATAGTATTTGTAAGCAATCTGTCTCGATACCATGTCAAAGGTTTTGCTATACATCCACTGAGTTACGTGTGATGACTGATTGAGAAGAATCACAAACAGTAGTAGAAGATGGTGTGCTGATTGAGGTCGCAAGAAATGTACACTGGCTTTTCAGATCTCTAGTGTTACGCTGTCTGCTAGAAATGATGCCTATGATTTGGAATCAGTTCTTTCCGGAGATGTGTAGCGTCCACTATTCACATCCGATCGTGGTTCAGAAATTATACTATGCCGGCGTCAGCCCTATATAAAATGATCGTTAGTGACGGGGTATTCCTCTTACAAGGAAACAGATAAACGCATACCAGCAGCGTTCGACATGTGAAAATTACAAGTCATTCCGCCACTAACTCTGTTAACGGCCCATCTGTCAGATAAATGTATACATGGGGATTTCAGTGCCTTACAAGCACCTATCGCTAACTTAGTTATGAGGCTGAAGTCTTGATTTTACAGCAGAGACGCGACAGGGAGATGGAGTACATCACATAAATCATAGCTCGTTTAGATGAATGTGTCACGTTCCATCACAAGTGAGACGGATGTCCTCTGATGATCGACAGGTTTACCGTTAACGATCTCAAGTTGACAGTGTTTTAAACCACATACAGAATACCTGGCTGTATACGAGTAGAATGCAGGCCATATCACGCGACTGATGCATCCAGACAGAACAGTGAAAAGATTGACCTGCAGCAACTTCTCCTTCTTTAGAATGCATCAGTCAACCATTAAATCGTAGCTCGTCATAGCTCCATCTCAATCGATCACCCCGTCCACTGTCTGTTATCCTTTAATGAAGATGCAAGTAAGCTTAGAGGTGAATGATTCTCTGTCGTCCTGAAAAGCATCAAATACAGTAGTCAATTCACGTGTATCACTGGAACCTCAATAAACATACAGTATAATTCTACCTTGATTGAGAAAAATTGACTGCTTCCCTGTTTCAATTCGCTTACATGTCGACGTTTTCCCGCATTCCTCTTGCTGCAGCATACTTGTTCCCATGTACAAATTGTTCTGCGAGAATCAGAAGACACGTAAGCACGTCCTCGATTTCCCCGACTTAAGCTGTATATTCGGTCAATTTATACCTATTCCCCCACCATTTTTCGCAATTCTATCGAATTTATGTCAGAACTATCCATGCGATCAAGACATAACATCTCGATCTGTGTTCTAGAATTGCTTGTAAATGTAGCACAGCTGCCAACACCTAGCCAAAATGAACCGCTCGGAAGGTGTAGTATAGCACTGTACTCGATTGTGTCCAGTTACCTCCACATTGGATAGCGTTTGCTCTGTTTTCTGTATGTCTGTATGCTCTATATTGTGCTCGTATCACACAGAGCCGATGTTTATAGGCAGTAGTTTTTTGTTTTACGGTTTATCGTAGAGAAACCGGGAAGAAGGGTGTATGTCAAGTGCTTAAAATATATTTCTTACATTGGAATATTAATAGCACCCCATTCCATACGACTGATAGCCTGTTTTAAGTGCGGAACGTTGTAGCCTTAGGAGTGTATGTGTTTATGTTCTCTCTTACCAATACCTTCCAGGTACTGATCCTAGACTCTGGAATAATACTTTAAAATTGATAGCTTGGTTAATTTTCTTAAAAATGCTTCGAAATCCATCCGTACGGAGCTACATCGAACATAAAAATCACCCGTTTCTTGTTCTTCTTCCCTATCTGTTATTACATGACAACACTTTCAAATCTGTTACTATACATCGATAATGAGTGATTACCTACGCGACATGGACGCATCTCGAGAAATCTTGCGCACTTGGATGGGCTATGACTCGGCAAGCTCCATTCATTCATGAGACGTGGAATGCAGCGGCCTACTTCTGGTCAATTGCAGATTAAATCCGTAAAGGTGCTGCAGGGCGGGTTGGTCAACGATAGTGTGAGGGGGTCTTTCAGTCTCTAATTTTACCCACAGTCTGCGAGTATGCTCTGTGACTCCCATCAGCATAGAGATAGATCGTAAATTAAGCACTATGCTCGAAGTGTTAGAAGTATGTAGAGCGCTGTCTGATATACTTTGATGATGGATGTGTTCGAGAATTAACAATGCATGGACGTACTGCACAGTCATCTATCCACTTTCGCAATGATACTTGCAAAGTGAGGGATGTGGGGGTTTAGCTAAGATAATGACATTGAGAAACACGCTGTCACATCACTGCTCGTTGTTGAACTTACTGTAAAATTGGTAAGATTGTTCACACAATCAACTGTAATGCTTATTATTTCAGTACATCGGGGGTGACTTTCCCATCCCATCCGTCCACTGGTATGCTGTTGTTTACCACATAATGATTGACTGACCACGCTTGTTTGAGTTGGAACAAGAGTTTTGGCGGAAGGACAACACTTTCTGGGGACGGACAGCACCGAAATTGTGATCGCGTAAATGACCGCAATATGGGGAATCAGTCGAAACGAAACATAGAGCCATCAGCTATTCGGTCAGTGTGACAGATGAGTTTAAATGTACACTACTGGCCATTAATATTACTACATCATGAAAGATGACGTGCTACAGATGCGAAATTTAACCGACAGGAAGAAGATGCTGTGATATGCAAATGATTAGCTTTACAGAGCATTCACACAAGGTTGGCGCCGGTGGCGACACCAACAACGTGCTGACATGAGGAAAGTTTCCAACCGATTTCTTATACACAAACAGCAGTTGACCGGCGTTGCCTGGTGAAATATTGTTGTGATGCCTCGTGTAAGGAGGAGAAATGCGTACCATCACGTTTCCGACTTTGATAAAGGTCGGATTGTAGCCTATCGCAATTGCGGTTTATCGTATCGCGACATTGCTGCTCGCGATGGTCGAGATCCAATGACTGTTAGCAGAATATGGAATCGGTGGGTTCAGGAGGGTAATACGGAACGCTGTGCTGGATCCCAATGGCCTCGTATCATTAGCAGTCGAGATGACAGGCATCTTATCCGCATGACTGTAGCGGATAGTGCAGTCACGTCTCGATCCTTGAGTCAACAGATGGGGACGTTTGCAAGACGACAACGATCTGCACGAACAGTTCGACGACGTTTGCAGCAGCATGGACTATCAGCTCGGAGACCATGGCTACGGTTACCCTTGACGCTGTATCACAGACAGGAGCGCCTGCGATGGTGTACTCAACGACGAACCTGGGTGCACGAATGGCAAAACGTCATTTTTCGGATGAATCCAGGTTCTGTTTACAGCATCATGATGATCACATCCGTGTTTGGCGACATCTCGGTGAACGCACATTAGAAGCGTGTATTCGTCATCGCCATATTGGCGTATCACCCGGTGTGATGATATAGGGTGCCATTGGTTACACGTCTCGGTCACCTCTTGTTCGCATTGACGGCACTTTGAACAGTGGGCGTTAAATTTCAGATGTGTCACGACCCGTGGCTCTACCCTTCATTCGATCCCTGCGAAATCCTACATTTCAGCAGGATAATGCACGACCGCATGTTGCAGGTCCTGTACGGGCCTTTCTGGATACAGAAAATGTTCGACTGCTGCCCTGGCCAGCACATTCTCCAGATCTCTCACAAATTGAAAGCATCTGGTCAGTGGTGGCCGAGCAACTGGCTCGTTACAAAACGCCAGTCACTACTCTCGATGAACTGTGGTATCGTGTTGAAGCTGCATGGGCAGCTGTAGCTGTGCACGCCATCCAAGCTCTGCCCAGGCGTATCAAGGCCGTTATTACGGCCAGAGGTGGTTGTTCTGAGTACTGATTTCTCAGGATCTATGCACTCAAATAGCATGAAAATGTAATCACATGTCAGTTCTAGTACAATATATTTGTCCAATGAATACCTGTTTATCATCAGTATTTCTTCTTGGTGTAGCAGTTTTAATGGCCGGTAGTGTAGTTTGGAAACCCGCGTGAACGCTGTAAAACTCTTCGAGTTTCCTTATGTTTTAACTTTCCATTATTTAAAATCGTCCAGTGTGTGTGTGGCGTGTTGTGGCAGGTTTAGAACCTGACACAGACCTCGAAGTCGTGGCAGGAAAAGTAAATATATGGCAGTGTACAAAGCAGAAAAAACAATGTTTCAAACAACGACACAGGGTCACAGGGAGGGTCTCTTGCGACTTACAGTATAGTCTGTGGGATGCGGTCATCCTCCTACAGTATAGGTGATGACCACACATCGCTGTTTGCAAACCGCCTCAGTCTGTGTCGCCTGGCCACCAAGAGCTGTTGCAGGAAGCTTTGATTCATGGATCCAGTTATATGGCTCCTTCCGTGTACAGCGATTTTACGACTATGACGATTGGGGCCTGAAGATGGCATCAATGTAATGCCGAAACTGGTAGCACATAGAAGTTCATAAAATAAAATAAATTTCTACAATACATACGGCTATTGGTAAATTATTGCATCAAGAAGTTCATGCCAGCCATCGTCCCATGATCCATAATGGATCAATGATGATTTAATAGGATCGTCACATGTGCTATTTGTTTTCGATATGTGGGAGGAGAGCGATGCGGAAAATTTTTATCGATGAAGTTAGTGGAGCTTTTATAGACTGTAATTTTTCTCTGGTGGATGGACCAGAACAACGATGATACAATGTTGGGGTGATAGATGTGAGTAGGCCCTGAGGGATGTGGATCTGTAGTACCTGCTTGAAGTATGGAGAAGCACCACAATGCAGTAGCAAAATAAACGTCCTTTCCCCAGTCCCCATACTGTCTTTTATGCTACCTCATGTTGCAGGAGAAGGCTTCGTTTTTGTCAAATGGTCAAAACACAGTTCTGTCGCAGTAACTCAGCTTCGCCTGTTTCTACATGGGTTGCAGAAGGTGGTAGATATAACTTTCTCATACTTCTCCTCAGTTCCAACTTACATAGGAACAATCACATACACAAAGCTGCAGGGACGGTAGCGCAGAGTGGGAGGGGTAGTTGCAAGATGCATAGGGGCTACCTAAAACCATTTTGGAATTTTACTGTAGCAGATAGGTTCGAGAAAGGTGGCTCGTTTCGAGATATGAGAGTGCCAGAAATGTGATTCACTAGTGACTGTAATCACTAGAGGACATCTCCATAGTATAAAATGCAGGTATATGGGTGAATGGAAAGACTTGATTCCAAATCATAGACATCATTTCTAGCAGATAGCCTAACACTAGAGATCTGAAAGGCTAGTGTACATTTCTTGCGACCTCAATCAGCACTCCATCTACTGCTATTGCCTATGATTATTGTCAATCAGCCATAGCCTACAACTCAGTGGATATATCGCAGAACCTCTGACTTGGTATCAAGACAAAACACATTACGGATACTATAGAAATATCTAGCTGGGCAGCGTGAGGGAGTCGCAAACACCGCTTACATGTCATGTCTCTTACCCGAAACACATTCAAAATTCAGCGATTTTATCACGAGGTTGCATAGTAGGCTACGTGTAATGGGACTGCTGGTCTGATAATATATACTCAAGTGATCACCATCTCGGTATTTGTCTGGACAAAGAAACATCTCATTCAGAGTTAATGTCTACCTCGATTTATAAAGCTAGTATAGCTTTTAACATGGATACTTGTGTGCATCTGTAGAACCAAGAGCGCTTGTGACAGTAACATAGAGTAGTTGTTGCGATTGGGTTTTTTGACATGTGAGATGATTACACCTATCTATGATTACACCTATCTTTCTAAGATACAGTGGTATCAGTCACAAGAAAAACTTATGAGACATGTCCACCCATACTTGGTTTTCGGTCAATATTATTTGGTATCGCCAGTTATCAGTTATTGATGAAGTATTATACTTAGTATTAGGGGGTGCATGATAGGTTCACCTTGAGCAACAGGCTTATAAAGAATGTGTTTGTGTTCTGACATGTGCAAAGGAAGGTATGGTTTGACGTCAAGTACTGTGATAGCAAAGGGAAAGTCCGTAGCTCGTGGTCGTGCGGTAGCGTTCTCGCTTCCCGCGCCCGGGTTCGATTCTCGGCGGGGTCAGGTATTTTCTCTGCCACGTGATGACTGGGTGTTGTGTGATGTCCTTAGGTTAGTTAGGTTTAAGTAGTTCTAAGTTCTCGGGTACTGATGACCATAGATGTTAAGTCCCATAGTGCTCAGAGGCATTTGAACCATAGCAAAGGGAAGAGTACGCCAAGTCATAAGAATGGTATTGATATTTCTGTTTCCAGAGCCATGGCGGTCAACAGGGTGTATTTCCGATACTTCGCTCATTGTCGAATGTTGTTTAAGTGAGAACGTGATCGTACTATTTAGTTGTAAGTACATGGATAAAACATATATGTGACTGATTTCTTAGGATGGTGATTCTACCTGTGCGTGCTCGGCATAAATCACCGGTGATCTGTGCGCTGGTTACCTGTGCGGAGATGATTCACGTTTCCCGTTAATGGTAGGAGCAGCCAGAATTGAGAGGCCTGCTGGAGTGCACGAATGTAGAGGAATTAACTTTATTGCCCTCTAGACAGTTGAATAGCGAACTAATACTTAGTATGTGTTGGGCAGCTTTCGTGATCAAGTGGAAATTTGACAAGATTGAATAATGTACATGTGTTTGCACTGGGCCATTATTCCCTCCCATGTAAATTGTTCGGTTGACTGCTTCTTCGCATTTGACTTCTTTATTTAGTTGAGAGAATAATGATTGTGGTGTGTGCATGTAGCAGGTGGAAGACACATTTGCTGGTTCTCTAAACATGAGAATCACCTTAGTTGACTTTCTAAATTATAGGGATGATTTGGAATCTGTTACATCACCAAATTTTTGGGTTTGTAGAGAAATAATTTCCAGTCTATATCTTTGGAATAATGTTGCACGAGCCATCAGTAGGATAATGCTGTGTGCTTGATATCGAGAAGTACAGAGAAAATGGTGTAATATTATGGCAAACTATGCGAAAATATATTTGTTCTTGTAATCCAAGAGTTTGGATATGGGTGTAGAAAAGCAAGCAAGGAAGCAGGTTCAGACCAGAAACAGTAACATGTTTGTGCCAAGTGGGAATGAGCCCTAATTTGTAGAACAGTTCTGAGAGTGACTTCTGTCTGCTGAGGGCTCTCTGGTCACCTGTCAGGAGTGGATGACCGCCGACCTCGCAGGGAAATATCTAGTGCTGCGAGGGGTGTAGGTGTATACGGTGCCGTCTGTCTTCAAATGATGTAAGAGGGCTACTTTTGTACGGCGCAGGATACAAATTGTACGTTTACTACATCGACGCGGTTGCTGCGTTGGTTTCTTGCTCTAACATTCACGCTCTTGTTCTCCGTGGGAGAGCAGTGTAATTGAGTCAGAGTCTTTCCGTATTTGACGATATGTAGGCCACTTTGCAAAATTTAGTTGTCAGTGCAATATGGTGATCAGCATAAAATAGTTCTCCTGCTGCTGAAAGTCTCGTCTGAGAAAGAAAATAAAAGGCCCAGGTGCTTCACACTGACAGCGTCAGTAATTCGGCGGGTAAATTCGATAAGAGCCAATCATAATCCCCCATTCATCCCCAAGAATTCCTTTGTGCTGGCTTATAGGAGTCTCTACATAGCTTTGAGAACGTTTATGTATGTGGAAAGCAGGAAGGGTAACACATGATGGATGAGGTGCCATGTTAGGACCGCAAGGAAGAACGAATTAGGATTTTCCATGTTGTTCTATCATTAGTTATGATGCTTACAGTACACCAACCTGTGTCAGTGATGTCTTTCCAAGCATTACGTCCGCAGGTGCGGTATTCGTTGTCACACATAATACCGGACACCTGTCGTTCATAACACCTGTTTGAGAGAATCTTGGCACTATGCAGCACCTTCCAGAAGCCCTGATTGTAATACTTTGTCAGATAATTTCCTAGGACTGAGGAGAATCGAGACATACATCTGTTGTGAGTGTAGGCATACCACAATTTTTTCAGGTCCTGTAGAGATATAAAAGATAACTGCACTGTTTGTGTAAAATGTGTATATACTGCAGTGTAAAGTTACTGTGACTTATGTTTTGGCCTGACCAGAGAAGACGAGTGTGTGTCCTATCGTGAGAGACATATAGATTCAGCACATCGATGACCGTGAGAGTATAAGATAGTTTTTTATGTGGAAATTCGTGTGCATTATAGATACCGAGATCCATTCCAGGACCACAGCTGTCGAGAGGAGATGTACATCGACCAGTTTCAGACTGTACCAGCAGTAGTAATATTTAATTGTAGTTACTCTGGTAGATATGTTCCTGACTTCCAATATTCTTGTGAGTGTTGTATGTATTTGACGATCTGTAGACAACTTTTATCGGGTTTAACTGTCAGTGCAATTTAGCGATCTGTACAAAATGATTTTACCCCTGAATGTCCTGTCTGCAGAAAACAATGGCGAACAGTGCTTCCATTAGACCCGCATCACAGCTATGCGTCATCACGCCAGCAACAGTAAACACACGTGCTTGCAGTCCAGAGGATGAGTTGGCGCTTATTTAGATGCACATGTGACATCCATATAACAATGGGTGCACTTACACATGCTGAGTGAGAGCGCTGGCTAGTGTTGGCTTGCATCTGGCAGTGGCTCGCTGTGTCAATGCACTCTGCAAATGGGTCTTCGCTCCTGTGCAGTCGCATCAGCAATGGTGCCTAAGTGAACATGTATTTTGAGAGGAATTTCTCAGGTACCAAGTATGAAAGGGATGTCGCCACCACATGCTTGCATGACCCCAATGGGAATCTGTGTACCTCTTGGCGGGGATTGCCAGGGCATCCCTACTTCTGGGAATGTTTTGGTAGGCTCCTGTGCGACCCAGTGGATACGGGGTAGCAGGTGGTGCCTGGGTGCATGTTGTTCATGTGTCTGTTGCATTATTTTGCTAGCATTTATGTTGGCTGTGCTGTGTATTATTTGGACAATATACGAGTGTATTTCATGGCTGCACATCAGTGTACTGCATTATTAAGGAGGAGTTTGCATGTTTGTACGAATTTATTTCGGTAATTTAGGAGTTGTTTGCGTTTCTGTAGTGTGTTATTTGTGAGTAGTTTACAGGTCTGTGGGCTGCGTGGCGTGACCCCTAGCATGTCAGAGCATCTGTTTTGTATCAATGTGATAAATATACTAAATCGGTAAATAAATTGTTCCAAAATAAATAAAGTACACTCTTTCCCCTCTCCAGCAGCCCAGGGCAGGCTGAGTCATTTTCCCCTTCAGACCGTCATCTTGGGGTATGTCATGGAATGGAGGACAGCACCCTCTGATGACAGTACTGTGTACTAGGTCTAGACCTCGTGGTGACCACACTGTTTCCCACCATTTTCCCCCACTGTCTTGGGATACGTCATGGAACGGACGACAGCACTCTCTGGAGGGAGTACTGTGTACTAGGTCCAGAACTTGTGGTGAACACTCTGTTTCCCGCCATTTTGGATAATGGCACTTGTGTCACCAGCTGGCATCATGGCCACCGTTTTCGATTACTGTGTACTAGGTCAGTTGGAGTCCAGACTCCAAGGCGGCTGCACTGGATGGTGGTAGTGCCTATAATTGTTTAAATGAACAGTGCATTCAAAATAATAGAGACTTAATGTCTAGCACAGGTCAAGTCCTCTTCCCATCATTTCCTAGTATGTGGTGGTGGTTAGGTGACTTAGGTTAGTGGAGGTAGCCCATGTGCCCTTTCTTTCCCACCATTTTCTTAGGTTAGTCGAGATAGCTCAATTGACCTATCTTCCCTCCAAAATTGAGACCTCCCGCCAATACCTAGGATGAGTTGTTGATCGGATGACTGAGGTTAGTGGAGGTAGCCCAACTGACATATCATTCTGCCATTTTTCTTAGGTTAGTAGAGGTGTGTTGCATTATCCTGATGTAATTTGAACTTCCAACCATTTTCAGTGGGAAGGGAGAGTAGGGGTGGCTAGGTTAGTGGAGGTACCCCAACTGACCTATCTTCCTGCCAAAATTCAAACTTCCCACCAAAAGCCGCCATCCTGATTGACGTCACAGCAGCTATCTTGGATTATGTCATGGTGACAGAACTTTTGGGCCACCCTGTGGGGCAGTATCCCCTGGGGTGGTGGTGACATCATAGCCTCCATCTTGGATGACGTCATCGTGACAGTACTTTTGAGGCACCCTATGAAGTAGAACGGTCCTTGTCCCAATATTCTGATCCCCCATGGTACGCAAAACAGGTCAGATCGCTGTTGCAGAAGCAGCAAAAAAAGCATGCCAAATTTAAAAGAACGCAAAATCTCCAAGACTGGCAAAGTTTTGAAGAAGTTCAAAATATAGTGTTCACTTCAATGCGAGATGTCTTCAACTCTTTTCACAACGAAACTATGTCTCGAAATCTGGCAGAAATCCCAAAGAGATTCTGGTCATACATAAAGCACACCGGTGGCAAGACGCAATCAATACGTTCTCTGAGCGACAACAACGGTGAAGTCACTGATGACAGTGCCCCTAAAGCAGAGTTATTAAACACGATTTCCCCAAACTCCTTCACCAAAGAAGAGGAAGTAAATATTCCTGAATTCCAATCAAGAACAACTGCCAAGATGAGAAACATAGAAATAGAGGTCCTCGGTGTCGCAAAGCAGCTTAAATCAATAAAAGCAAGGCTTCCGGTCCAGATTGTATACCAGTCAGGTTCCTCTCAGAGTATTCTGATACAATAACTCCATATTTAGCAATTATATGCAGCCGCTCGCTCACAGAAACATCCGTACCTAAAGACTGGAAAATACCCAGAAAGGGAAGTAGGAGTAATCCGTTGAATTACAGGCCCATATCACTAACGTCGATTTGCAGTAGGGTTTTGGAACATATACTGTATTCGAACATTATGAAGTACCTCGAAGTAAACGATTTATTGACACATAGTCATCACGGATTCAGAAAATATTGTTCTTGCGAAATACAACTAGCTCTTTATACTCGTAAAGTAATGAGTGCTATCGACAGGGGATTTGAAATTGATTCCATATTTCTAGATTTGCAGAAAGCTTTCGACACCCTTCCTCAGAAGCGTCTTATAACCAAACTGCGTGCCTGTGGAATACCGCCTCAGTCGTTCGACTGGATTCTTGATTTCCTGTCAGAAAGGTGACAGTTCGTAGTAATAGACGGAAAGTCACCGAGTAAAACACAAATAATATCCGGCGTTCACCAAGGAAGTGTTATAGGCCCTCTATTGTTTCTGATCTATGTTAACGACATAGGAGACCATCTGAGTAGCCGTCTTAGATTGTTTGCAGATGATGCTGTCATTTACCGTCTTGTAAACTCATCAGATGACCAAAACGAATTGCAAAATGATTTAGATAAGTTATATGTATGGTGCGAAAAGTGGCAATTGACCCTGAGAAAGGAAAAGTGTGAAGTTATCCGCTAAATTTCGATTACGCGATAAGTCACACAAATCTGAAGGCTGTAAATTCAACTAAATACTTAGGGATTACAATTACAAATACCCTAAATTGGAACGATCACATAGATAATGTTTTGGATAGAGCAAACCAAAGACTGCGTCCGGCCGGTGTGGCCGAGTGGTTCTAGGCGCTTCAGTCTGGAACCGCGCGACCGCTACGGTCGCAGGTTCGAATCTTGCCTCGGACATGGATGTGTGTGATGTCCTTAGGTTAGTTAGGTTTAAGTAGTTCTGAGTTCTAGGGAACTGATGACCTCAGATGTTAAGTCCCAAAGTGCTCAGAGCCATTTGAACCAAAGACTGCGATTCATTGGCAGAACACTTATAAGGTGCAACAGGTCTACTAAAGAGACTAAGCACCACGCTTGTCCGCCCTATTCTGGAGTATTACTGTGCGGTCTGGGATCCGCATCAGATGGGATTGACGGATGACATCGAAAAAGTACAAAGAAGTGCAGCTCGTTTTGTATTATCGCGAAGTAGGGGACATAGTGCCACAGACATTATACGTGAATTGGAGTGGCAGTCATTAAAACAAAGGGAACGGGATCTTCTCATGAAATTTCAATCACTAGTTTTCACCTCCGATTACGAAAACATTCTGTTGGCACCCACCTACATAGGAAGAAATGATAATCACGATAAAACAAGAGAAATCAGGGCTCGCACAGAAAAATTTAAGTGTTCGTTTTCCCCGCGCGCGTACGAGAGTGGAACGTTAGAGAGATAGCTTTAAGGTGGTTCATTGAACCCTCTGCCAGGCACTTTATTATGAATAGCAGAGTAATCACGTAGATGTAGATGTAGATGGTGATGTAGATGTAGATTTAGAAGAATAGCACTAGTAGTGCTACTATGAGTATGCAAATAGGGTCTGCTTTATATACACGCTGCAAAGGTCGTGAGCGTCAGTTACGTTTGTTATAGCACGTGGTGAGTTGATGTTAGTCAAGAATACCTGTGAGCTGACAAAGACGACATCATCAACACCTCACTAAGTTTCAACGTTGTCGTGTAATAGTGCCAAGAGAAGCTGGATGTTCCTTCTTCGAAACTTCAGAAAGACTGTACATGATTGCTAGCAGCAGTGGTAACGAGAACGTGTGGTTGCAAGGAGACGGGTCTCCGGACAGCTACTTAGCTCTAACGAGAGGGAGGACCATTGTGTTCGGCGTATGGCTCTCACGCATCGCACTGCATTTGCAGCAGCGATTTGAGCTGCAGTTGGCACCACGGTGACACAACGAACTGTTACAAATCGTTTACTTCAAGGACAGCTGCGAGACAGGCCTCCATTTACCGTGCCTTCCACTGACTCCAAACCACACCCATTAGCGACTTCAGTGGTGTCAAACGAGAGCTCCTTAGAGGGCGGGGTGAAAGTCTATTGTGTTTTCTGATGGAAGCTGATTCTGTCTCGGCGCCAGTGGTGGCCATGTACGAGTTAAAACGTGGCCAGTTGAGGACCTGCACCGACTCTGTCTGCGAGCTAGATACATTGGACGTACACATGGAGTCCGGAGAACAATTTCGTACGATAGTAGGAGCACTCTCGTAGTTATCCCACGTACCATGACTGCAGAATCGTACGTTGATCTGGTGATTCGACCTGTTGCGCTGCCATTCATAAACAGCATCCCAGGGGTTTTTTTCCAACTGGATAACGCTCGTCTACATACAGCTGCTATAACCCATAATGCTCTACAGAGTGTCGATATATTGCCTTGGTCTGCTCGATCACCGGATCTGTCTGCAGTCGAGTGAATATGGGATGTCATAGGACGACAACTCCAGCGTCATCAACTAGCAACATTAACCGTCCCTGTATTGAATGACGAAGTGCAACAGCTTGGGACTCCATCCCACAAACTGACATCCGACGCGTGTACGACGCAATGCATGCACGTTTTCGTGCTTGCCGTCAACATTCTGGTGGGTACAGCGGTTATTAATGTACCAGCATCTCACATTTACAATGGCTTATCTCTTGGCTTCATTAACTTTTGATCTTGCGATGTTAATCACTTAAATATGTTACTTCGACAAATGTATTCCAGAAATTTCATTACTCTACTTTAAGTCCTTTTTTTGGTATTGCCATTTTTTCCGCCAGCGTATGTTTTAAGGTTTTTTGCAATTAATTCCCGTAATGAATAATGCGAGTATGTTAACAGTAGTTATAATTAGTTGTTAGTATCGCGTACAGACGTAATTTTCAGTGGCTCCTTTATAATCGAACTTGTGGATGACGTGGTGAAAATGAATGAATGAAACAAATAGATCGTACTGCACTGGATGTATTAGCCCACATAATTCGCCCCTGACGTAGTAACAGTACTGTATGCTTTGACTGTCGAGACATATCGAGTATAGCACCGTGATGCGTCTCATTACTCTTTACACAGTTAGCAGTTTTCTTCACGAGCGCACATACAATTCATTTCGTAACGGTAACAGGTTTGTAGATAGTCTAAGTACACTTCCATTATTTTTTCCCCAGTTTTTATACAATTTTAAAGCCTCCAGCGTTTTGTAAGTGATAGAGTGATTGGATCGTGATCACTATACTGTCCATCTTCAAACACCACAGTGGAAGGCTGTAATAGAAAGGTGTTACTAAAACATCTTATAACCTGAAATTGTATTATACGAATAACAGTTCTGAACGACGTGAAGTGTTATTCATTTATGAAGTTTAAATTCAGAAAAATAAAAAAAGAGAAATGAATTCTCACTCTTTTACGTTATGGGTAGTACCTTTTCATCTGTCCTGATACGTTAATAAGCGAACTAAAAATATTAGCACTAATTATAAGAACCTGAACACTGATATAAGAAGAAAATGATGGATAGAGAAACCGCTAAACAAGCTCTGTGTTACGACTATATCATTCGCAAATGAAGTACCTTGAATAGCAAGATTGTTCTGAATTAAGATATTAGAATATCGTAAACAGACTGATTATTTGGCAATTTTATTTGGTGGTCGCTGTCTGCAACAGAGAAGGGGGGATTTTTCCCAAGAAGAAATTTACTCTGACTACAGATTCCAGTCACTGTTGAATTTTTTTAGATTAACTGCTGGGTCAGTATTAATTGTCAAAAGATAAAGGCAACATATTCCATCATTAGTTAGTTTGCTTTTTTCCTTTTTTCTTTTAGTGATAGAATAATGTAGTGTGTTTTGAGTGATCGTGACTGTCGGTTATTCAAGAGGAGAATAAGAGGACGACAGCTGTAAAAGATATTGCACAACTGAATGTCGCACTCGCTAACCCTGTCAGCACCAAAACAATAAGGTGGGAGCTCCAAAAGCTGGGAATTGCAAGGTGAACTGGAATTCCATGGCACACTGTAAGTATGATGTTTAGGTTTTTATGTTGGTAACGCCACGTAGCGCTCTGTATGAAAATCACTGACTGTACTGTGTGCAGTCTGTGGCTGGTTTGCATTGTTGGAATATTCGCTACTGCAGTGTTGGGCAGTTGGATGTGAACAGCGCGCAGCGTTGCGCAGTTGGAGGTGTGCCGCCAGCAGTGGTGGATGTGGGGAGAGAGATGGCAGAATTTTGAGAGCAGACGATCTGGATGTGTGTCCATCACAAAGAGTAAATTTGTAATACTGGATATCATGAACATATATATATATGATGACTTTTGAACATTATTAAGGTAAATACATTATTTGTTCTCTGTCAAAATCTTTCATTTGCTAACTATGCCTATCAGTAATTAGTGTCTTCAGTAGTTTGAATCTTTTATTTAGCTGGCAGTATTGGCGGTCGCTGTACAGCAATAGTTCGAGTAAAGCAGATTTTTGTGAGGTAAGTGATTCATGAAAGGTATAGGTTATTGTGAGTCAGGGCCATTCTTTTCTAGGGCTTATTGAAAGTCAGATTACGCTGCGCTAAAAAATATTGTGTGTCAGTTTAGTGATGATCAGAATAAGTAAAGTGAGAAATGTCTGAGTACGTTCAGTTCTGATCAGCTGTTTGAAAATCAAATAACGAAAGAGGTTTTCCAGCACAGTCATTTTTAAATTTTTCTAAAGGGACGTTTGAACACGTCAGTGATGCAAATGCCTGTAACGGGGAAACGTGGTGCCGAAGCCATAAAACCTGGACTATGGAGTAATGGGATAGAGTCCTCTGCTCGAATCAGTCTTGTATCACACTGTTTCCAACTTCTGGCCGAGTTTAAATTTGGTGCACACCGCCCCAAGCCTACGATGCAGACTGCTAGCTTACAACAGTAGAACATGGTGGGGCTTCGGTGGAGATTTGGGCAGCCATATCGTAGTATTCCGTGGATCCCATTGTTACTCTGCAAGCTCGTACTACTGCCAAGGATTATGTGACAATTTTGGCTGATATTTGTTCCCGATGATGATGGTGTGTTCCAAGACAGCAAGGCCCCTTTTCATTCACACAGTTCGCATCGTTCAGGACTGGTTTTTGGAGAACGGAGTTGAACTGTCGCATCTCCAAAAAATGGTTCAAATGGCTCTGAGCACTATGGGACTTAACATCTATGGTCATCAGTGCCCTAGAACTTAGAACTACTTAAACCTAACTAACCTAAGGACATCACACAACACCTAGTCATCACGTGGCAGAGAAAATCCCTGACCCCGCCGGGAATCGAACCCGGGAACCCGGGCGCGGGAAGCGAGAACGCTACCGCACGACCACGAGCTGCGGACGTCGCATCTCCGCTTGCCACCACAGTCGCCAGATCTCAATGCTGTTGAGCCTTTGTGGTCTACTGTGGAGAGAAGGGTGCGCTATCACTGTCCACCTCCATCATCGTTACTTGAATTTGCTGCTGTTTTACAGGAGGACTGATACAGGATTCGCTTGATAACCATACAGGATCTGTATTTATCCGTTCCTAGAGGACTGGAAGCTGTTTTGAACGCCAACGGTTTAGCTACACCGTATTGGACATGGTAATGAGTTGTGTTTTTCGTTTTTCCGTACTTTTGTCCAGAACCTCCCCACCCCACTTTATTCAAGTCGCGCAATCCATGTCATTTTTAGCCACTAATTTTATTTGTAGTGTGAAGATTTTATTTCAGTTCCCACTCCAAAGAAGAAATGTTATACGTGGACATAAGTATAGTGTTACAGAGAAAAGAAAAGTAGTTTAGGTTTAAGCAGTGATTGTTGCTAGGATGCAAATTACAGGTGTCAGCGATACATAGAAAAGAAGACACATTGTATACTTAACCATTATTCCACGTCCATGGCGGTCTCGGATAGTGCATGTCCTGTAAAAGAAACAAAGCATCTTGGTGTTTTCCACTGTTAAACACTTCAGGCATACTAGACATCTATTTATAGCATCATTCTTAGTTCTTGTTACCGTAGCTGTGACCTTCAGAATTCCGTGTCGGAAATATGTCTGTTCACACTTGAATCAATTTTGTGTTCCTTAGCAGAAATGCAGCAGAATAACAGCCCGGATTAACGATCTGTAACTGCGCCTTAATTGTTACTGTTCTTAAGTCCACTACGTACCCGCCAGCTTGTTTGTTGTTGTTGGATTCGTAGAATGACTTCCTTGGATTGCTTTTGCTACACCGCAATCCGATCTTCGCATCAATCATTGTCAGTGAATTAATTCTGAAGTCAGTCGTTCGTATTAGGGCCTCTAAATCACAAAAACTGACGACTATTCTTAAAATTTTTTGAAGGTAATTGGAGCAGATTCTCGAATTCAGTACTAAAATTTATCAATATTTGTTTTGTTCTACCAGTTTCTCTATTCAAGAAACGTTGCTAGGAATTTTTCTCTCTAAATGGGCTAAAATTTGATAGGCTTACTGCTAGTTAGCAAAGGGTTGGTTTTCGATGAATTTCAGTTTGTGTGACGTTTGTAGAGAACAGTATAATTTTTCCCCAAATTATCAGAATGTGATAAACTTTTAATACAAGGTTCCCACTATATTCAGTGATTCCTGACCTTTCGAAACTACTCATCAAACTTATTGTTTTACACCCCGCAATAGGTCCCTTTTTGCTAGAAAAGCATCGTCCATTCAGCTAAGTCGGCACCTAGACCAACGTAGGAAATGTGTTCAAGTACTTTGACATCTACTGGAGGTATACACTGAGGTGACAAGAGTCATGGGATACCTCCTAATATCGTGTCGGAGCTCCTTCTGCTTTTGCCCCGTGTAGTGCAGCAACTCGACGTGCCAAGGACTTAACAAGTCGTTGGAATTCCTCTGCAGATGCATTGAGCCACGCTGTCTTTATGACGGTACACAATTGCGAAATTGCTGCCTGTGCAGAGTTTTGTAGACGAACTGATCTCTCGATTATGTCCCATAAATGTTCGATGGGATTCATGTCCGACGATCTGTGTAGCTAAATCATTGACTCGAATTGTCCAGAATGTTTTGAAACCAATCGCGAACAACTGTGGCCCGGAGACATTACATCGTTGTTTGGGAACTTGAAGTCAATCAATGGCTGAAGATGTTCTCCAAGTAACCGAACGTAACCGTTTCCAGTCAATTATCGGGTCTTTTTGACCCAGAGGACGCAGTCCACTCCATGTAGACACATCCCACATCATTATGGAACCACCACCATACTGCACATTGCCTTGTTGACAGTTTGGCTTCGTGGAACCCGCGCCACTCTCGAATTCTATCAGCTCTTAGAAATTGTTATCGTGACTCGACTGCTATCGTAGCCCATTAACGTCAAATTCCGCTGCAATGTCCTAAAGGATGTTTTCGTCGTGCGTCCCACATTGATTTTTGGGGTTATTTCATGCAGTGTTGCCTGTCTGTTCGCACTGACAAGCCTATGCATACGCCGCATCTCTCGGTTGTTATGTGAAGGTCGTCGGCCACTGCGTTACCCGTCGTGCGACTTAATGCCTGAAATTTGATGTTCTCGGAACGTTATTGACACTGTTGATATCGTAATATTGAATTCCATAACGATTTCCGAAGAGGAATTCCCATACGTCTAGCTCGAAATACCATTCCGCGTTCAAAGTCTGTTAGCTCCCATCATGCGGCCATAATCACATCGGAAATCTTTTCACGTGAATCACTTGAGTACAAATGACAGCTCCGACAACGCCCTGCCCTTTTAAATCTTGAGTATGCATATCGCTGTCTCACGACTTTTGTCACGCCAGTACATATTTGGTACACAATTTTGCTCCACGTGGTAGACCATTATTAAGTAGCTATCGGCCATGTTGTACTGCTTTTGACAGTTTAGGCGCTAAAGATCTACCAAACAGTGGCCGGACGCGACATATACTATGTGATCAAAAGTATCCGGACACCTGGTTTAAAATGACTTACAAGTTCGTGGCGCCCTCCATCGGTAATGCTGGAATCCAATATGGTGTTGGTCCACCCTTACCCTTGATAATAGCTTCCACTCTCGTTGGTGTACATTAAATCAGCTGCTGGAAGGTTTTTTAAGGGAACGGCAGCCGATTCTTCACGGAATGCTGCACTGGGGAGAGGTATCAATGTCGGTCGGTGAGGCCTGGCACAAAGTCGTTGTTCCATAAAATCCCAAAGGTGTTTACAGGATTCACGTCAGGACTCTGCGCAGGTCAGTCCATTACAGGGTGTTATTGTCGTGTAACCACTCCGCCACAGGCCGTGCATTATGAACAGGTGCTCGATCGTGTTGAAAGATGCAATCGTCATCCCGGAATTGCTCTTCAACAGTGAGAACGTGCTTAAAACATCAATGTAGGCCTGTGCTATGATAGTGCCACACAAAACAACTATCCACGTAAAACATGACCACACCATAACACCAGCGCCTCCGAATTTTACTACTGTGTTGTTTTTAGCAAAAGTTACCTTAAGTAGTGTGTAAGTCTAGGGACCGATGACCTCAGCAGTTTGGTCCCATGGGAATTCACATACACACATTCTGAACCTGCATACTGTAAACAAGCGTCGATCTCCCTATACAAATTTTACCCTTCACAATTGCCTGCATCACAAAATCAACTATCCCTATAACTGAATCCATTCTTTCAATCAAATTGTGCCTGAAGTTCTTTTCTTCCAAATTCAATTGAATATCTCTTCCTTAGTTCTCCATCTAACCTTTTTTAAGACCCCATTTCAATAGCTTATCTGTACCATTCATTGTCCACATTTCACTTCCAAATCACATAAAAATACAAGGTGTACAACTTTGCATCCGACGTTTTTTCCCAAACATTTTAGGCTTTAAGGAAACAAATTGGTTACACATGTATCATTCAAAGTATTTTCCATCGCTGGCCACTACTTTCTCCCATCTTTCGGGCAGTGTACGAATCCCGCGTCGAAAAAATTGTTCATCTTTTGAAGCGACCCACGTATCGATCCAATTTGTGACTTCTTCATGAGATCGGAAGTGTTGGTCAGCCAGGTCATGCACCATTGATGTAAATAGGTGATAGTGAGAGGGAGTAATGTCTAAAGAATACGGCGGGTGGGGTAGGACTTCCCATTTTAACGTTTCCAAGTATGTTTTGACCTCTTCTGCAAAGTGGGGTCGAGCGTTGTCGTGCTGCAAAATCAGTTTATCGTGCCTCTCGCTGTATTGCGGCCGTTTGTCTTTTAATGCTCTGCTCAAACGCATTAATTGCGTTCGATAACTAGCACCTGTGATGGTTTCACTTAATTTTAACACCTCATAGTACACAACGCTGAGCTGGTGCCACCAAATGCAGAGCATGATCTTGGAGCCCTGAATATTCGGTTTGGCCGTCGACGTGGAAGCATGGCCGGGATATTCTCATGATTTTTTGGGTTTAGGGTTATTGTAATGAACCCATTTTTCTTCCCCGGTCACAATGCTGTACAAAAATCCCTTCCGTTTTTGCCTCTGAAGCAACTGTTCACAAACACACTCACGCCGTTCAACGTCTTTGGTTTCAGCTCACACGGGACCCAAGTCTCTTCTTTCTGAATCTTGCCAATAGCCTTGAGACGTTTAGAAATGGCTTGCTGTGTCATTCCCACTAATCATGCCAATTCTTCTTCAGTTTGACGAGAGTCTTCACTCAGCAGTGTCTCCAATTCTGCATCTTCGAGAACTTCTCTCTTCCACCACAATGCCGGTCTACGACGTTAAAATCACCATTCTTGAAGCGCTGAAATCACTCACGACACGTTATTTCACTAATAACGTCCTTACCATACGTACCTGAGAGCATTCGATGAGACTCAGCCACTGTCTTCTTCATATTGAAACAAAACAGTAACGCCTTCCGCAGATGAAGAGAATTTTAAATCAAGAACAACTTTATGATGCAGACAAAAATCGACTAATGTTTGAAGGATGTTATGATGACCGAGGTCCAAGCTAACTGCCTGACGTCTGCGATCTGTTTCTTTCGACCGCTACTTACCGTTGTCGCCTCTATCGGCAAACGGCGGAAGCAAAGTGGTTCACCTTGTACCTAATCGCTCACGTACCATTATGTTCTCAGTCTACTGCAATAAGCAAATTTCAGTTCTAATTGGTGTAATTTTTAATTACACTGCTGTAGCTCGTAGACGGCAGTGACGTACCTTCAAATGAACTTAAAATATTCTGCACTATTTTTGTGAAATACATAGTACTTTTCTAGAAACTATGATCTCCATACTGGCAGCAAAAATTGACAATGAGACAATCTGTGTCCAGCCTGCAATTTCATTACTGGATAATTGCAGAGTTATCCACGTTCTGTCTTCACCTACCCGTGCCGAAGCTAGAGCGAGCGACGCCAGCAGGATCAGTCCGACGTGTCCTATGCGGCGAGACGCCGCCATCTTGCGAGAATGCTGCTCCGTGGTCTGGTAGCGCGGGCTGCCGCGCTATAGGACCATTATGGGGCCCATAAGGACCGCCTTTAGTGGCAGAGGCGGTGGACCTGCTGCAATATCAGACTCATCTGCGCGTTACGGCGTCTGCAGTGCGTCCATCACGAAGCATACAGTGTAAAGATAACGAAAACGACTGCTTACAGCAGCTTATCTTTTACGCTTGCCCCAGTAAAATCCCTTGACTAATATAATAAGAAAATTTGATACACATGACTTCAAGACATTGTGTTGAGCAACGGTTCACCAGAGTTTGTTGCAGCTTTTTGAAAATTTAGACTTTCGTTAACTGCCAATCCCTTCATTTCCGAAGTAAAACGAAAACCTTTCTGAAGGCATTCGACGCACAAATGTGTCAGACAATCACAAATGTGAAACAGTTTGCGGTGTCTTTTGATATTTAATCCATCACAGTCGCCTATATATGATGCGCGTTCAGTAAGTAACGCAACACTTTTTTTTTCTGTAAGCAGGTTGGTTTTATTCAGGACTCCAATGCACAATATTATATCCCGCTATTTTGGCTGCAAAACGCTGTTTTGCAACATAGACTCCGTTCAGTGCGACGGCCTTAAACTACCCTACTGGGAGGACCTGTATACTCGCAGGGTACCACTCTGATGGACGACGTCGGAACCACCGTCCTGATGTATCGATAACCTCCCCGTCATACACGTACTGCTTTACTGGATTGCATCCGTCATTGGGCCAAACGGGTGGTCCTTCGTTGTTCTTTATACATTACTGGCCATTAAAATTGCTGCACCACGAAGATGACGTGCTACAGACGCGAAACTTAACCGACAGGAAGAAGGTGCTGTGATATGCAAATGATTAGCTTTTCAGAGCATTCACACAAGGTTGGCGCCGGTGGCGACACCTACAACGTGCTGACATGAGGAAAGTTTCCAACCGATTTCTCATACACAAACAGCAGTTGACTGGCGTTGCCTGGTGAAACGTTGATGTGATGCCTCGTGTAAGGAGGAGAAATGCGTACCATCAAATTTCCGACTTTGATAAAGGTCGGATTATAGCTATCGCGATTGCGGTTTATCGTATCGCGACATTGCTGATCACGTTGGTCGAGATCCAATGACTGTTAGCAGAATATGGAATCGGTGGGTTCAGGAGGGTAATACGTAACGCCGTGCTGGATCCCAACGGCCTCGCATCACTAGCAGTCGAGATGACAGGCATCTTATCCGCATGGCTGTAACGGATCGTGCAGCCACGTCTCGATCCTTGAGTCAGCAGATGGGGACGTTTACGACACAACAACCATCTGCACGAACAGTTCGACGACGTTTGCAGCAGCATGGACTATCAGCTCGGAGACCATGGCTGCGGTTACCCTTGACGCTAGATCACAGACAGGAGCGCCTGCGATGGTGTACTCAACGACGAACCTGGGTGCACGAATGGCAAAACGTCATTTTTTCGGATGAATCCAGGATCTGTTTACAGCATCATGATGGTCGCATCCGTGTTTGGGGACATAGCGGTGAGCGCACATTGGAAGCGTGTATTCGTCATCGCCATAATGGCGTATCACCCGGCGTCATGGGGTGCCATTGGTTACACGTCTCGGTCACCTCTTGTTCACACTGACGGCACTTTGAAAAGTGGACGTTACATTTCAGATTTGTTACGACCCGTGGCTCTACCCTTCATTCGATCCCTGCGAAACATTTCAGCAGGATAATGCACGACCGCATGTTGCAGGTCCTGTACGGGCCTTTCTGGATACAGAAAATGTTCTACTGCTGCCCTGGTCAGCACATTCTCCAGATCTCTCACCAATTGAAAACGTCTTTTCAATGGTGGCCGAGCAACTTTTTCGTCACAATACGCCAGTCACTACTCTTGATGAACTGTGGTATTGTGTCGAAGCTGCATAGGCAGCTGTGCCTGTGCACGCCATCCAAGCTCTGTTTGACTCATTGCCCAGGCGTATCAAGGCCGTTATTAAGGCCAGAGGTGGTTGTTGTGAGTACTGATTTCTCAGAATCTATGCACCCAAATTGCGTGAAAATGTAATCACATGTCAGTTCTAGTATAATATATCTGTCCAATGAATACCAGTTTATCATCTGCATTTCTTCTTGGTATAGCAGTTTTAATGGCCAGTAGTGTAGTATTCTGGTAGGTGGCGAGCAACCCAGCGGGTACACGCCTTCTAGTGCCCCAACTCGTGGTCGAGTATGTAAGCACTTCCAACAGAGACATCCATCGGAGTAGCGAGGTATTTGATTGTGATTCGTCGATCACCTCGAATGAGAGTGTCCGCACGTTCCAACATTGCAGGAGTCACAGCTGTGTGCTGCTGGCTGTCACACGGTAGATCTAATTTGAGCGACCTTGTTGCGATGCAGAATATTTGACCAGGTGAAACTCGCAACATAGGAACATATTTACAGAATAAAAATGCTCTTCAGTTGCGAGTAATTATCTTAATTTATTCCACATCGGGCTTCAAAGCTTAGAGCTTCATCTTCAGGCGCCACCGTGCTTTTGTTCAATACTAGGTCTGGTTTTCCGCCAAAAGAAACTCAATAACAGCTGTCTGCTTGGACCACACCTACGTTACGGATTCCATTTTGAATGCTACGTATAACGCCACTACCTATAGGAATTTCTTGAAATTGTAGGGACTGAAGCGGGAATATTCTACGATGTCCCATAGTAAATTCCGTATTTTTAATCGAAATTGACCGATAAAAAATGCGTCGCATTACTTATCGAACACTCCTCGTAAATATATGAATCACCCTCATCAACACCGTAAATCGGTTTACTCACTACAGAGTGTCTTTACCTCATTTCTTCTTTCGTTTCTTAAGTAATTACACCCTCAGCTAGACATCTCCATCCACAGTGATCTTCAGCTCTTCTCAGTGCAATATGAAGATGTCAGCCAGAAATATTTTTCGTTTGATCCAGTCATTTACTTCCTGCTCTTCCTCGTGGTATTCCGAATTAGATTTTGCGTTTGAATAAGGTCTTCTCTAAATTATCTTATTTGCTTCTCAAAATGTGCGCAAGGAACTGCAAGCATCTTTGGCTGACATGCGAAGATAAACGTCTTGCGATGCTAAGTTCTTCTGTAATGAAATCATCCGATGTTATGGTTTTATTCGTAACTGATAGCAGTTAGAATATTATAGGCCCATCGAAATACTAATGGCATTTTATTAATTAAAAGCAGCACGACAATAAATCATACTCTTGTTTTATAAGATGTCAATAACAAGAGAAGAATTAGAACTGCGTCAAAGGCTCATAATAATGCCACTTAATTGGCATTCCAACATTCTAACATGGTGGCACAGTATGATTTCCACCTAGAATACTGAAGTTCTGTTATAGTAAAGTGCGATAACTGTAAACGCTTTCGATGCCAACGCGGCGTTATCTAACTTAATAACAGTTCACGAAGGCAGACAAGGTCGAAAAGGTATCTGGCGACGGAAATTGGATTACCTGGTGAATTATTAGGAAGATTGTTTTGAAGTGTGAAGGAGTTTCTGACGTTGCTAACGGTAAGTTGCTTAAACCATAAGAAAATGCACAAAATTATCAATGAAAACTCACTGTGTCTGATCTTGTCGCTCGCCACAAAACCTGATGTTTTGGGTCGGGAAAGGCGTAACTACTAAAGATATTTGCAAGAAGCTGCATAAAATTTATGAAGTTCACCTGCTAGACAACTATGAGTTATTTCGACATAGGTTTAGTGATATCGCGAGGCAAGAATTCGATGGTGTGGCAAGTCATTTAGCGAAATTAGATGAAATAGAAACCAGGCTTCCTTTCATAAAAATTCCAATGAACAACTATGATCTTTTGTGAGCGATTCGTGCAAACATTGCCAAAAGTGTTTGATTACGTGTTACGTGGGACGACTTACTTTGTAATGATAAAGGATGAAATAAAAACGTGAACGATATTTCAATTATAGATCACCAATAACAGGTCGAGATCATGATGCTGTTGGTGTTACAACTGTCAAAAATGAAGATTAATCATTCACAAAATAAATGAACATCAACGAAGGTATAATGAAACAACATCTGAGGAAGATCTGTCAAAAGCATCTAATTTTACGAAGAATGAAGAAAGAAAATATATTTCTTTTAGCAAGGTAGAGCACTTACTAGGACACTATAAAACTGCTTTCGTTATAGGTGCCAGGGAAAAAGTCATCGGTCAAATTACTATTCTAGAGTAAGCAAAACAAACAAAATATTGTGCAACGGTGTCGGCTTGTGAAAACTGTATGGAATGTTCAAGAAATTATAACAGCTTAAATATTTTCACGAAACGAAATATATGACGGGAGGATGGCATTACAGAACATGGTATGTTGTCTGTAAAGGATGTGTGGCTGTCGTTCTAGGCATTCACTAAATAAAGACTTTTGTTCCATTTTCTGGTAGTATACACCAGTTACATGAATGATGATAGATGTTTATGAAGGTGAACTAATTGAAAGTACCACCGCATGTAATATTAGGGGAGAGAATCCTATCTTCGTTTTGTGAAATGTCGCAGCTGACGACACCCACCGTCCCATTGACGTAGACGGGGAAATGAGTGAAAGAGAGGTTCCTGGATGACCAGAAGTGTTTCATTTTAGGACATACTGGCCTTAAAAGGAAATTGAGATTGCGGTGAACAGATAGAGCAAATCTTTCACCATGATATGAATTTTCAGAAATTTAATGAGGAACTCTCCATGAAACCATTTATAATCACGGGCGAGAAATTTCTGTGGCATGGGTACACAAAAACTGGTCACATACAATGATAACCGTCTATAACTTTGACGATTATAATATTACGTAGAAATTTAGTGGAAATGAAAAACATTGTCGTTCACAAGTAAAGAAATGAAAAGCTGTCTAGAACCTGAAAGTTGGTTTGAGTAGTGCAGGCCTGGGACTGTTGGAGGTGGAGTGCCATTACCTTCCGCCGACCTTCGAATTGCCTTACCCATCCATTTATAGGAAGGCCTACAGTTTAACATTGATTCCGAACGACCGTGAAATTCAGCATTTTTTCACGCACGTAAATCACTAAAAGTGGTAAAAGAAGCGATGAGTGATGGAAAATATCCTTGGAACGACTGAGAATCGAATCCAAGATCCTTGTTTTTATTTTATATTTATTTTTTACTTTTTTATCCACTGAGCTATGGAGCTTCACTAATCGTTTAGCGTTTTACTCCTTGTAAAACCTATATGAAACTCCCAACTACCCTACAGGCGGTTAGTATCAGTGTTTCAGATAATGCATGATGTTAACTTCTGTACCTCACGCCATACTGTTCGTGATATATGTGTTTGAGGCAGTACCAACGAACCAGACTCGTGCACATTTAGGTATATATGCACAAACTTGGTCTATAATTTCTTCATAGAGCAAATCATGTTCTTATTTTATGTCTTCTTTTTGGCCAATAAAAACACTACATCGGTTATATTTGATGAGTTGGAAACATCTAAGTGGTCAGCGTGGCGTATTGTTAGTAAAGGGACCTGGGTTCGATTCTCGGCCAGGTCAGAGATTTTGTCCGCTCGAGGAGTGAGTGTTGTGCTGTCCTTACGTCCCTGTAGCCAGAAATGACATTCCACTGTTGAGGAGGTAGTATGGAATGATTTTGCGAGGTACTAAATATTGATTCCTTACGTTACAAATAGGCAAAACGGTGTGTCTGCAGGAGCTGCATCCTCGTCATTGGAGTACATGAGAGATAATCATAATTTTCCTGAAAAAGTTGAATTAAAAAATGTCCCTACATTTCAGTTGATATACAGCTTTCATTTACTTGCACGGGTGTAAGTTTTAGGAACTCTCGAGTAATAACTTTAATTTTTTTCAGGTAAAACTGTGCTACCGTTAGGATATAGTAATATAAAAGGATTGTGATGGCCATTCCACATTAACTTTAGCAGTGATGCTTATTGAGATGCCTTTGAAAGGTAAGTTACAGTACATGTGAAGCAGTTTTTACCGACAAATTTTAACTTTTATTTAAAAAATTAGTTATTACAGAAGATGTTTGCTGATTCTGCTTTCTGTTGCTCACTTTTGTATCTCGTCGACGTCCACACATTAGGAAAAGTCCCATAAGGCACCCGGAGACATCTCTGCTATACCTCCTTGCATTCCTCTTAACCAAACGGGAAATACCTGGAAAGAAAAAGAAGTAGAGAAATCAGTGAATCCGGCAACAGATGTACGTGACCGGATGAACACAAGTACGTATGATTATCAGTTCGTAACAAGTTAATAAATAAGTGATTCAGAATGTAAGTGTGTTCCGCAATAAACTTCGCTTGTATTTGGGTCTTGCAGGAAACAATATGAGCCTTCAAGGTACATGTGCGGTGAACCGTGATCATCAACAGTGTTGTCAAGGTATTAGTTAAAACACTGGAATCTAAAGTATGCAATAACGTTGCTTATTTTTACACAGGTGGCTTACGAAACACTTGTGAGTCCAATTCTTCAGTACTGTTCATCTGTCTGGTACACTTAATAGGTTGGATTGATAGGAGTGATGGAGAAGGCCAGATGAGCAGCGGCACGTTTCGTCACGGGTTTGTTGAATAAGCGCACAGTGACAACGACGAGAAAAGCAGAGAAATTACATCTTACTCGGAAGGTTTGCGACAGCCCTTCTTTTCACGTGAGATCATCGCATGGAACAAGGATGATAGCGATTTCAGAAGTGCGATCTACCGTGCACTGTAGGTTGGCTTGCGCAGTATACAAGTACATACAGATGTAAGTGTATAAATCTACGAGCTACAATATCTGATACGTCAATATCGACCTCTTGTGTGAAACGTACTATTACGGGAATAATTTCGACTGATTAGGAATTTTATGCTTCCTGTCAGATATATTAATATTTTCGCTATTATTTCCCAAAGATTCTCTTAATACAGATCGTATTATCGCATGCCAATAAAACATTGCTTCGAGGAGTGAATGTTCACTGCAAGTGGGAGAGTCTATAACAGGTGAGCGCGATAACACGCGTGCCCCAACTTTATTCTCAAAACTGGTGCTACATTTCTCATCGGAACGTACTTTTGGCTGTATCACCCTTTTGTTGTTGTGATGCGCTAGAACGAAGCGTACGTCAATATTTTAGCCACCGCTGTATTTCCTCTGCAAGAACGCCTATTTATCTGAAATGTATGGAAAGTACGGAAGCTAAGCTGTATAAGTAGTGGTCTCCTTGCCTTTATGCTGCCCCTTGTTAGCCACCTATCATTTCATTGTTCGTGATACTTTGACCATTTTAAATGAACGATTGTATTTTAGTTTTCGGCTTTAATTGTTAATTCTACTTCTTGACAAATTCACACTCTGTGGCGAACGGGAGTCGATTCAGACTAACTTTTATAGGATACCAACTGAGTCAAACAAGCACACATCACGGACTGTAAGCGAGTTATACTGGCTAGACGAAACCTTGAGTGCTAGAATAAAATGAGTTTGTGTACGGCTATCCGTGGAAGGTGGACTTAGTTATTACAAAACATAAAAAAATGTGTTCGAATGTGTGTGAAATTTTATGGGACTTAACTGCTAAGGTCATCAGTCCATAAGCTTACACACTACTTATCCTAAGGACAAACACACACACACCCATACCCGAGGGAGGACTCGAACCTCCCCCGGGACCAGCCACACAGTTCATGACTGCAGCGCCCCAGACCGCTCGGCTAATCCCGCGCGGCTACAAAACTTAATTATTATAAAAGTAATTCTCATTTTTCCTGTTAACTAAACTCTGAAACTAAATTTTGTGATTAATTTTATAATATAACAAATTCTAAGAACCTTGTAAATAAGCACACATTATATGAAAAGGCAATAGTTGTAAATGTAGCAATAAATAAATAAATAGTCTGTGTCCAGCACACAACGTTGAAAATGTCATGAAAGTTAAACGGGCGCAAATGTCAACGGTCATCTGACTGATTTGATGTGGCCCACCACGAATACCCCTTGGGCCAAACTCTTCATTTCAGAGTAGAACCTGCACACCGAGTCATCAGTTATTTGTTGGATTAGCTCCTAGGACTCATGTTTAGTTCAGTTCTCACAATATAGTGCAGTTTCAACTTTCATTTTGTTTAACTGCTGTATTTGTAAGATGCATAAGCAAATTGCTAATAGGTCAGTGATAGTTTGACAAAATAAGAAATTTATGTATTCATTGCATTCTTAGAGATACTGTGCGACTGAATTAACTGCCTACAGAGAACACTAGCTTTGTGAGAACCTCCCAAAGACATTATACATTTCTACAATTTTAGATCATAAATGGCTAGGGTTGTGTTGCTTTGCTAGTTGTTACTTTGACACATGAGTCTGAATGATATTCGAATGTTACATTCGTAATACGAATGGCTCCGCAAAAAATCTTTATAGCACCATATTTCCTCACAGAACTAAACGTTAAGAAATTTAGAGCTGAGGTAAAGACAACTGTCTAATGTGTGTATGACGCAAATTCGAGATGTTGTCAGGTATAATATTTTACTAAAAAGTGAATTACCGTATTATCCGTAGTAGTGTTACCTTTGACTGCTGTTGCAGACATTTTAGAATTTTATTTTGTCAGTTTCGTACCTCCAACGTCACATACGCTATGTGATCAAAAGTAGCTGGCCACCTGCCTGAAAATGACTTACAAGTTCGTGGCGCCCTCCATCGGTAATGCTGGAGTTCAACGTGGTGTTGGCTCACCCTTAACCTTGATGACAGCTTCCACTATCGCAGGCATACGTTCAACGAGGTGCTGGAAGGTTTCTTGGGGAATGCTGTACTGAGGAGAGGTATCGATGTCGGTCGGTGAGGCCTGGCACGAAGTCGGCGTTCCAAAACATCCCAAAAGGTGTTATATAGGATTCAGATTAGGACTCTGTGCAGGCAAGTACATGACCGTGATGTTATTGTCGTGTAACCATCCCGCGACTGGCCGTGCATTATGAACAGGTGCTCGATTGTGTTGAAAGAAGCAATCGCCATCCCTGAATTGCTCTTCAACAGTGGGAAGCAATAAGGTACTTAAAACATTAATTTAGGCCTGTGCTGTGATAGTGCTACGCAAAACAAGGGGTGTAAGCCCCATCCATAAAAAACATGACCACGCCATAACACCACCGCCTCCGAATTTTACTGTTCGTACTACACACGCTAGCAAATGACATTCATCGGGTATTAACCATACCCACACCCTGCCATCGGAGCGCCACATTGTGTACCGTGATTCGTCACTCGATACAACGTTTTTCCACTGTTCAGTCGTCCTATGTTTACGCTCCTTACACAAAGCGAGGTGTCGTTTGGCGTTTACCGGCGTGATGTGTGGCTTATGAGCAGCCGCTCGACCATCAAATCCAAGTTTTCTCACCTCCCTCCTAACTGTCATAGTACTTGCAGTGGATCCTGATGCAGTTTGGAATTCCTGTGTGATGGTCTGGATAGATGTCTGCCTATTACACATTAAGATCCTCTTCAATTATCGGCAGTCTTCTGTCAGTCAATAGACGGGGTCGGCCTGTACGCTTTTGTGCTGTGCGTGTCCCTTCACGTTTCCACTTCACTATCACATCGGAAACAGTGGACCTAGGGATGTTTAGGAGTGTGGAAATTTCGCGTACAGACGTATGACACAAGTGACACCCAATCACCTGACCACGTTCGAAGTCCGTCAGTTCCGCGGAGCGCCCCATTCTGCTGTTTCACGACGTCTAATGACTACTGAGGTCGTTGATATGGAGTACCTGGCAGTAGGTGGTAGCACAAAGCACCTGATATGAAAAATTACTACTTTTGATCACATAGTGTATATAGTAACTGTTGCTCAGTTGTATTCTGTTGGTGTCAGATTTTATGTACAAAGATATGGTAATACTGTGTTTAGGATACCTCGAAATGTGAAGATCGAGATATACAGAAGTTCATACTCTAGATACAGTACGCTTTTAAACATCAGCTGACATGAATCAGCGTAATTTCTCTGAATGTTCTTTACAGGAAATTTATGAGTACCATCCTTCCCCCATTGACAAGATTTAAATTATTTACATCTATATTGTGCCCTGATAAAGTATTAAGACTCTTGAGTAAGAGTGTGTGGAAAGGGGTAGTTTTTTTTTTAAATTCTGGACGACGAAAATTAACGCCTGCACATAGAGTAATGCGCGTGAGTGTAGGAGAGTAGAAGTAGACAAGCACCATGCTGGTGCTTTCAGAACTCTGCAGTATGTATAGAGAATACCACCCTCGAACTGTTCGTTGAATAGAGAGTTTACAACGAGAACGTTGGCCACCAGTAAGATATATGATAATTAAAGAGAGATGAAGGGACTACCAAGTAAGTAACTTCAACCAGTAAAAGTTCGTTAATCGAATATTGTTAGAGGAGAAATTTCATAACGAGCCAAATCAACGTTAGAGCGAATAATCAAATGAATTTGTATCGGTAATATTGTACATGTGACGATTTATATTTTCTTGATGGCCTTACTGGAGTGAAAGTAAAAAATAAACAATGCCAGACTGGTTATTAAATTTTTTAGTGGTTTTAATTGTACTGAGACTAAGCAACAATACAGGCATGCACAATAGGGTCATAACTAATGAACTACGTGGTGTTAATTAGAGCTGTACACGAAATATGTTAATTCTACGTGTCCCAAATTAAGTCTAGTGTGCCTTAAGTAGAAACCCACTATCAAAAACTTGATTAAACCCAAACGCAAATGTTATGAAAGTACCTACTTAGTAGGAGTGAATCAGAAAGAAATAAGAATAGGGTTTAAGGCCCCATCGACGAGGTGGTCACTAGAGAAGGAACGCAAGATAAGATAGAAAACGGATGAGCCTGGAAGTCGGGTGTGGCGTTTCCAAGAATTCGTTCAGAAAAATTTCGAGAACCATAAAAAAACGTAAGTCCGAATGGACTGACTGAGATCTCATACTCGCTCCTTTCGAACAGGCCACGTTGTTGTTTTGATGGTTGCGGTCCATAGGAACTAACTTACAATTACAGTACGGGTAGCAAACGATGGGCGACATACTTATAGAACTTTACTGAGGTGAGGAAGGGAAATGTACTACAATTTTTGTCATATTGTCATTGCTACATGAATGTCATTGCAAGTAAGTGCTATTCAATGGTGTTCATATTTTACTGGTTGAAACTGCAATTTGCATTCGAGTTAGCAATACGCTTATATTCGGTTGCAGGAAGTGATGTCTAAAAAAACGGAGAAGACGAATAGATATCATAGTAAATATTTCAGATATTAAATTTTTCATTGTGCGGCCAAGTCTTTAGTTGCTGTGTAATTACTTAGAACGTTTCAACTTTATCTGTAACTACTGAAATCTTTCGTTTATTTTAGGAGGGACATTTCATAAATTATGCACAGTAACTTCTTTACTGACGCGTTTATGTTTTTTTCAATTTCTTTACGGTCCTTCAGTATAGTCTCCCTGCTTTTCTATGACTGAATCAAAACGTCTCAGAAGCTGTGTTGTACCATTTAGGACACCAGTTCTTTTCATTTGTCGAATGGCTCGGGTAACGGTGGTAGAAAGCACTTCCCGGAGGAAGAAACGACGTCCAGGCATAAGTTTTTTTTTTTTTTTTTGTTTCTAAATCAAGTCAGTGCCTGATAGATTCATGTCCTAGCTGCAGGGAGGATGTGGCAACACTTCCCATCCGTATTCGAGCACTTTCATGGCTACAACATTGCCGATATGTGAGCGAGCATTGTCGTGAAGATTGAGTGGCCCAGCCTCGAGCAACTGAGATCGGGTTTTGTGCATTTTTCTGGGCAGGTTTTGTATGACGTTACTGTAACATACTGCTGTGACGCTTGTTCCACGTGGGACTCTATCTGTCATGAATTCTTGGTGATCATAAGCAAAAATCATCATTAGCTTGTGCTCTGATAGAGCACGTCGAAATTTTTTTGGACGTGGAGAATCTGAAACTCTCCACTCACTGGACTGTGACCTCAACTCCAGTTCAAAGTCCACGTTTCTTCAACAGCCACAATTCGACACAAGAAGCCTTGACCTTCCCTCGAATCGTTGTTTGAGCAGGGTTGCAATGTCCAGGCGTTTCTGCTTCTCTTCAGCAGTCAAACAGTGTGGGATCCATCTCACACAAATTGTTCTCTTCTTCAAATAATTTGTCACAATACGAAATACTGATGTTGGGATGATTCCCGTGGCTCCAGAGAGTTCCTCACAAGTCGTACCACGATCTTCTTCAACAGCATTTGCCACAAGTTTCACAGTTCGTTCATCTGTTGCCGTTTTGACCTTTCGGGTCTTTGATTATCGACTATGCTGATACGACTACCACGAAAGTAATTAACCCAACGTGAAACTGTACTAAGGTCCACTGTAAACTCATCACAAACTTCACTTAACGCACTGTGTATTTCTGTCTCGGGTTTTAGCCGTTTAAAGTTTAGATCTTGATGTACGTCCTCCAGTCTTCAACAGTCACAGTAACCGAGACTCCTGCAGGCACGATTCCTATCTCTCACAAATTTTATGTTAGAGTACACAGCGAAAAAAACAAAACCAAGTGATTCTTCCTCAGTCTCCCAACTACATCTGACGTAATTTTCAGTGCTGTTGATTCAAACAGTCCACAGTAATACCAACGCGTGCATTATTTATGAAATGTCCCTCTTCGTTTTATTGAATTAGAGTATCGTGAGTCATTGCATTTTCGTCTGATTTATGGTTACATCCGGATTTATCATCGGTACGTACATTTGTTTGATATTCCTGTCTTTCCACTGCCCCATTTGGCACACTTCCTCTTTAACTTGCGGCATTACACATTTCTTGATGTAAATTACTGCTAACTGACTGCCTTTTTAAGGAGCTTTTAGAAAATAACAGGAAGCTTCGTCTTCACGTCAATTACGAATTTTTCTATAAGCTTACCTATTAATTACATCACCTCTACAACTTTACTTGAAGTAAATTTCATAATTTTGCGACTTCCTTTTTCGGGTAATTTCTTGAATCTGTTTCACCAGTTCTAAGAAGCCTGGAAATCAGTAACGTTCATCTCACAATTCAGAGAGCCCAGTCTTCACGATCTCACTCGCTTACGGTGCATTTCATCTCACAAAATGTTCTAAATCTTTCGAACAGCTTTTCTTTAACGTTTTTGCGAGTTCCATTTTGGCGCTTATTTCGTGCTTCGTACAAATGTTTTTCCATTTATACATTTCGTATTCACATTTTACGAACCGAAGTCGGCTTTGCGCACTGCGTAATTTAAGCGTTTTCTTCCTCCCTCATTTAATCAAAAATTTACAGTCTTTCCTTTTTAATTGGAAACTATTACTACACAGTTTTCTTTGGTCTTGGAAGGTACTCTGGTTTTGCTCTGGACTTTAATTACCACAACAATCACCGTTTGAACCACAATTCACGAAATCGTTGGATTTATTTCCTGATTCTTAAAGTATTTCCATAATTTCTTACGAAATGTTGATATCGTTGTTCGAATGAATGTCCAAGAAATTAACTAACAAAGAACACATTTTAGGAGAAGTAGGTGACTGCGATTGCATACCACAGTCTTCACATTTCATTTTTGTGAAGCTGAAATTATTAGCTGGATTCCAGATTACTGTGAAACGGTATAACCTGCACAAAAACAGATGCTATTAGCAAGCATATAAAAAAAGTCAGTGCATGTAATGAATTGTTGATGGTGCACAGAAACCAGCCACAACTTAGTTCTACCTTGCTTTACTTAAAAAAGTGCCGATGCTGTTTCGAATTTTTCGCAGTTCATTATCAGACGCTTTTTCATTAAAATGATACATTGGTTTCCTGCGAGTTGCCCTAGGATAAAGAATAATTCACGGTTACAAACATGTAACAATGTAACTATTAATTTCAGTATGCAACTGTTCGATATAAGAATAAACCAAAGCCGAGCTCGACATACGAGGTACCAAACGTCTCGCAGGAGACAGAAATGCAGGAACCCGTTGTCAGACACACAGTGGGGCAAAAGGTACTGCAGTTCGAATGGGCTCTAGAAATCTCGATACAACGCAGAGCTCGATCCGGTCAGAGCCTGCTTGATTACCATACGACATTTGATTTGCCCGGAATGAAAGATAGCGATATGCTAGACAATGTGAACTAGCCACAACAAAAAGCTGCTGCTGTGCTTAAAATTTAACGATTTCGGGAAACACAGATGCAAAAAGCATTCAATACCACTATACCAACTCGCGTTATATTTTAACAAATTTGCAAAGAAAAGCTATTATTCAGTATTTATGGATGCATAAACATTTATGGTGATTTTCAAGTAACGCTGCTGGTCAAAGGCAAAAATTTTGTTAATCAAAAATAATATTTCTTGAGTCTTAACGCAATACAGCATTTTATTCCTTTATTAGAGGCTGTAATGATTTATCAAGTAGATCCAAAATAATCATTTAGTCCCCGTTCGCATATTAAAAAGAGGAGTTACGAATTTTTAATGAGCTCCAAAATGAGTTGACAACATTCCGATGAAACAGGAAAGAAATTAACGGTTAAGTGCCTAATACATGAAATAAATCATCTTAAAATGGTAATAATTGCAATTGTGAAAATAAATTGCAACAGCGAGGCCTGTCACGTAAATATAAGGGACTATCAAAAAAATTCCGTTCTAGGGTCACAATAAACCCTCGCCTATATATCGGCGCTTATATGCCCGCATCGAAGTCGCGTTGGGTTGCATATACACTGCAGCGACACCCCCAAACGGAAACCTTTTGATCGCCCATCGTAGTACGAACAGGTGCCACCAGACTGCATTAGGAGCAAAGGCTCAAGAATTGGTCTGAACCTTTATTGCAACATTTTTTAAATATCGTTAGAAGCCTTCTAAGGACCACGTGAAAATAACTATTTATTTGGTTCAAATGGTTCAAATGGCTCTGAGCACTATGGGACTTAACTACTGTGGTCATCAGTCCCCTAGAACTTAGAACTACTTAAACCTAACTAACCTAAGGACATCACACACATCCATGCCCGAGGCAGGATTCGAACCTGCGACCGTAGCAGTCGCGCGGTTCCGGACTGCGCGCCTAGAACCGCTAGACCACCGCGGCCGGCAACTATTTATTTGTCTTTTCTTTCATTTTCGCCCAAAACTCTCATATTCTCAAAATGAGCTCTTTTCCGTTCATCTGGCCGTTTAACACAAATTGTTTTTCTGTTTGTTTCAGCTTCATGGAAATCTTTGAATTGCTGTCTGTTGAGTAAGATCCCCTGTTCAGTCTCACTTTCTTTTAACTCCTTTTTTTCTCTTGCCTCTCTATCCATTTTCTTTGCCCACTTCCCTGTTTTGAAAAAAAAAATGCATGGATCCTCTTTTCTAATGTTTTCTAATGTGTTATGAGATATCCATAGGGAACAACACATTTTTCCGTGATGTTATCTGTTATTGTAGGGCAGAATGAGTATATTTCCTTATTTCATCTCAAAACCAAATTTCCGTCTTTGTTCTTGATTTGATCTAATATTTATTGCAGGATTTGTCTTTCTATCATTTCCAAATCTTCTAATGCCATTTTGCGTCCGGATGAAAGTAGTGTTCCTGACCCATAGACGACTTCTGGCTTTACAACTGTATTATAATGCATTAATATCCTTAGAAAAACATTTTTTATTTTACAGATTTCTCACTTTCGTGTAAGCTGTTTTCATTTTTTCACTCCTATTGTAATAGCATCTTTTTCATTTTTTATGTTTGTATTTATACCCATAAATTTAAAGCTGTCTGTTTTCTTCACGCTGCCATGCTTGGTTTTTAAAATTCTCGGCGGGTCACTTTCATTGATCGTGTTTTCTGTCTTTTAAAATAATATTTTATTTGTAACTCTTCAGGCTTTCCCGGCGAGATATTGAATGTAGAATATTCGGGTCTACTGCCAGATGTTTGTGTCGCTCTGGCACAATATTTCGGCCACGTAACTCGTTGCCTTCTTCAGGTGCTACATGAGACTGCCGTATTGGAGGATCTTGTCCAGTATTTATGCCCAGAGGGCGCTGGGTGTTCTCTCTGCCGTCCGCGCCCGCCTGGCGCTGCTCGTAATGTGTTCTCTCTTCCCCGGTGCTCCCTTGATCGTCCGCGCCCGACTTGGTCGCAGCCGGTGGCAGCTGTCTCAGGCCTGTCCTGTGTTGGGCGTTCCGTTCGCGGTCCGCGCCCCCTGGTGCTGCTCCTGAGGTTTTGGCCCTTCCCTGGTGCTCCCACGGACGACCGCGCCCGGCTCGTCCACCATCTCTGGTCGTGCCAGAGCGACACAAACATCCGGCAGTAGACCCGATTATTCCACATGTCAATATTTATTTATTTATTAGTTCCTGCTTTAACGTTCGACAGCACACTACAATATGCTACAGTGTTTGTTTCATGCCTATTCAATTATTAAAATTGGTGGTGTATAAATAACGCCAAGATATTTTGTAAACATAGTACCAAAAAAAGTCGCTAAATTGCGGGGCAATCGACGACTCAAGCGGAATCCGAGTTTCCGAATCTGTGACGTAAACTGCTAGAGCCATTCAGGTTGTGCTCAGCACAGTTGGAAGTAGGTACTCGAAACCAGATATCACGTAAATGAAGAGGAAATTGTACAAATTAGAGTCGGCGCTTCATTTGTGCTCGCAGCAGGCTGTACGTTGCGAGCAGCGAGCGCTACGTACTGGGCAGCTGGGCAGCGCAGCTTGATGCCTATCTGCGAGGCGAGGAGAGGCGAGGCGCTCACCCGCTGCCGCTGAAGGAGTTGGAGCTGGCGCTGGACTGGCTGTAGGAGCCGGAGGCGGGGCCCAAGCCGTGGCCGCCTGCGCCGCTCTGGCTGGACGCCTGGCTCTCGCTGTGGCTGCCCGAATTGGAGAACCCGTTGCCTCCGCCGCCACCGACCCCCAGGCCACCGAAGGGGCCGCCGGGCTGCAGGAAGCCGCCCGGTCCCAAGGGGTACAGGCTGCGCGCCGGCCTCTCCTCCGTCTCTGAAACACAGACGTTGGATGCTTCGTTCATATTTTACTATCAGAGGCGGAAAATCTTGCTGCTCTGACAAGAGAATCCGTCACACTGTGCACTTAATAACAAAAAAGTGAAGCGCCCGGAAGACATGGTCAAATGTCAGTGTAACTTTGTAACTGTACACTCCATCGGCGGGCACATGAATAACAAGTGTTGCAGTTCTCTTTTTACGTAATTAATCCATTAGTCACTGTAATATGCGTGTAGAATACATTTGGTATACTTCTTTAGTGAACATGTCTGTGAGTGTATGACGTGAGGCCATGTTTGAAGTGCAGAAGGCAATATACATGCAGTGCAGATGGAGCATCTTCGATAAGTAACACAGTTACGCAAAATCGGGACCTGGTAGGTTCATAAGCATCATTAAGTTTTCGTGTGAAATATATTTAAAAAAATGTGAGTATATTCTATTACAGTTTACTGAAAATACTTGAGAATAAATAATGGCAAATGTTTATGGAAAAATTTAAATAGTCTTTTCAGATGAACGTCAAATGTCCCTCTGTTTAGCTCTGTATAATATTTAAATCTTACACTAAGCCTCTAAAACGCATTAAAAAAAAAAAAAAAAAAAAAAAGGTTCAAATGGCTCTGAGCACTATAGGACTTAACATCTGAGGTAATCAGTCCCCTAGAACATAGAACTACTTAAACCTAACTAACCTAAGGACATCACACACATCCAGGCCCGAGGCAGGATTCGAACCTGCGACCGTAGCGGTCACGCGGTTCCAAACTGAAGCGCCTAGAACCGCACGGCCACTCCCGCCGGCTGCATTTTTCCATGTTGCTATCTCCTTACGAGGAAGTAAGATTAGATAGGATAATGAAATCAAGGAAGGTGTCAGCAGTAGATTGGCACAGTGAATGAAAGCTTTTTCTTACAGTATCGAACTGAGGAAGTCTGTGAAAGTGTGCGTGTGGGGCACAACATCGTATGGAAGTGAGGCGTGGAGCATCGGAAATCCGAAGAAAAAGAAACTGGGACGGTTTGAAATGCTCTCTATATACAGAGATGAACTGAGAAGTGTAGCCAGCCGCTGTGACCGAGCGCTTCTAGGCGCTTCAGTCTGGAACCGCGCGACCGCTACGGTCGCAGGTTAGAAACCGGCCCCGGGCATGGATGTGTGTGATGTCCTTAGGTTGGTTAGGTTTAAGTAGTTCTATGTTCTAGGGGACTTATGACATCAGATGTTAAGCCCCACAGTGCTCAGAGCCATTTCAACCATTTGAGAAGTGTAGTACTACTGAAAACAACAGCTTAGGGAAGAAATCTACGGAAGACCCTTTTTTAAAGAAGGGGCTGGTTAGCGGAATATCTGCTACAGCATCCAGGAGTGGTTATCTTGGCGCTGGAAGGAGCACAAGAAGGAAAACATAATACGGGCGAACTAAGGCTGGGATATAATAAACAGTTTAGGAGATGTTGGGCGTAGGGCCTGCCAAGCCGGACAGGTCGAACGAAGGTGATGATCCAGACTAAAGGGGACACTCTGGTCCTCCAGGTTGGGGGTTGGGCTTGGGGCTAACAACCCCACCTCGTAAAACCAGTCGTGTTACGAAAGCTAGATATAAGCCTCTGATATAGAACGGACACCCAATACAACGAACTAAACATAGAAAGTACCACGACTTGAAACATAGAATGTACAGTCTCTGTACAAACCTTGGGCGGCAATAACTTTAGCTAGAGAATTGGAAAAGCAGAAAATGTCGGTGGTTGCCGTGCAGGAAGTTCGATGGGAAGGTACAGGGACAGTAGACGTAGAAAATTCTGAGGAGGAGCAGTCAAGCACAGTTTTGGAACCGGTTTCTGTGTTAACAAAGACATTGTACCAATAGTAAAGAATTTTACGGCTGCGAACCCAAGAATCTCAGTTCTAACTTTATCAGTGAAAAACCACCAAATTACCCTTTTGAATTGTCATGCACCTACAGAGTAAAGTGAAGATCAAGTAGAGGATATATTCTATGCAGAGCTGGAAGAAGGATTCCATCCCTGAAAATAGCTGCAGAATTCTCATCGGCGATTTTAATGCCAAGATTGGAAAAGGAGATCAGCTTTACTCCCACAATAGGCCTTCATAGTCTGCATGAAAATAGTAACGACAACGGAATAAGGGTAATTGGCTTTGCTACGTCCAAGGGCATGTTTATCAGTAGCACTAACATCCCACATAAAAAGGTGCACAAAGGAACATGGCTATCCCCAGACGGAAAAACAGTCAACCAGATGGACCACATAGCAATTAAAGCAGAAGCAAGGAATTGGATTATAGATGTAAGAAATTCCCGAGGGGCTGAGTGTGGTTCCGCCCATTTCTTGTTTAAAAGTCAACTCAGAGTCACCCTGCAAACAAACCAAAGAAGTAAACTAAAGAAAGTGGCACATTTAGAAATAGAAACCAGAAATGAACTTCAAGCTGAGATCAGGAATCATTTTACAGTACTGCCGGAAACAGAGGACTCAGATGTAGTCCAGCAATGGGAAGAAATTAGGAATGTGGTTACAAAGGCTGCAGGAACAGTCACTGGAAAGAGAGTGGCGAGAAAGAAGAAATGGTTCAATAAGGTCTCTGAAGAGGCGGCCAACAGGAGAAAAGAGGCCCGTGACAAGTGGTTACTGTCAGCAACTGATCAGTGCAGTAAGGCAGAATTTGACAGAGTCCAAAGAGAAACACAAGTGGTACTGCGGAGAGAAAAGACTGCTGCTTGTCACACCGATGTGAGAGCTCCAACGGCACAAAATATAAAGATAAAGAAATGGTAAAGTGAAATTAATTATGAGTAGTAGACAGAATTATAGTACCTTGTTAAACAATAGGGAAGACAACGATTAAGATAATAAGAGAAGGATGGGAAGAACATTACACAAGATGGGAGACGAAGAAGATTGGCTGAGACGTAGAAAACTTCAAAAAATTGAAATTTAGCATTATAAACGCTGATAAAAATTAAGTGGATTGCTCAAGTATGACATATGAAACAAAGGGTGTGGAAAACCGCTGCCAGAAGACGGTGTATGTTAATAAGACCTCAACTGAGACGTACAAGGGTAGCAAAAAAAAAAAAAAAAAAAAAAAAAAAAAAAAAAAAAAAAAAAAAAAAAAAAAAAAAAAAAGACATTAAAGGGACAGAAAGATGAGAACATATCATATCACACAGCTTAATGAGCACTCTATGTCTAGTAAATATAGAGAGGTGGAAATGTTAGTATGGTACAGAGGAAGATGGAGAACTAGATCAGACGAAAGGCTGATGACTGGGGAAAAAGAAAACATCATCTGCGTGAAATACGAATTTTCAATCAAAATAATCGGGGGATGTAATTTCGATGGCTTTTGCACATGGTCCTCATCAAGATGAAGATATTTACTGCTAATACGATATCAGGTGTTTCTTCCTACCTGATTTCAGACGAATGTTTGGCAGAGGGTGCATAAGTCACTTTCAGACACTTACACCAACGTTCCACTCTGAATAATACACGAGAAAATAAACAATAAAACGTTTCCACTCGATCCCTGATTTCTCTTGTTTTATCACGGCGATCATTTCTCCCTTTGCAGATGGGAGTCAGAAAAATATTCAATCGTCCTATCATTTCAGCCTTCTAAAGCTGTCCTTGTCGACAGTTGGTGACGTCATTGTGAAGTGGAAACTCGAAGGAACAACCACTGCTGAACCAAGACCAGGGAAACTTCAAGTACAGACTGTAGGAACCGTCGAGCATTGTAAGGATTGGTTCCGAAAAATCGAGTGAAATCAGAGGAAGGGCTCGCTCGTAAGTTCCAAAGGATTACCAGTAGTCCGAATGGCATAGTGACTGTGCTTAGGGAGTTATGATTTAAATAATGAAAACTGCATCAGTTATTTGTTTAGAAAATTCATTCTCATTTCCAAGTGCATTTGGGTATTTGTTTACATGAATATGTTTGATGTTTGCATGTGTACTTCTGCCTGTTTTGCCTCAGTTTGAAGTTGAAAGGTACTGTGCCTCCCTCATTATAGAATATCACATACACACGAATCACGGGGCACAATAATCGAGCTGCTTCGCACAGGCCACACATTTCTGTAGGTAGCGCTAGCGATGATTGAGGTGCTGTTCAGAGCGACGGCAATTCGATGAAAGGCTATGGAGGAAACCTTGTCGACAGGGCAACAAGAGGTGTGAGTACTCATTTTGGAGAGTAAGAAGTCGCTTCAGCTGTGTTTAATCTTTTAATCTTTTTATCAGATCAGAGCCGGTTTGGTGGCACTGAAGATCATCCATAACGTGATAAGAGCTAACTAGCCCAGAACCTGAAAGCCAGTATTCGTTGTCAGACCAAACGAATAAACCGCTAAATGGCGGTACGTCAATGAATCAAAATCACTCGGGCGTCACGATCCAAGATCAACCATTTTGGATTTGGATCCCTGATTCTGATTCATTGACGTACCGTCATTCAGTGATTTGTTAGTCTCGTTTGGGAAAGAGTACTAGGAACCATGTTCTGGGCTACTTCGCTCCAAACCCCAGTGTCCAAAATGACTGGCTTCTGTAGATTCTGCTCTTCTACATCTACATACATACTCCGCGTGGCGGAGGGTACCTCGTACCACAACTAGTATCTTCTCTCCCTGTTCCACTCCCAAACAGAACGAGGAAAAAATGACTGCCTATATGCCTCTGTACGAGCCCTAATCTCTCTTATCTTTGTGGTCTTTCCGCGATATGTAAGTTGGCGGCAGTAAAATTGTACTGCAGTCAGCCTCAAATGCTGGTTCTCTAAATTTCCTCAGTAGCGATTCACGAAAAGAACGCCTCCTTTCCTCTAGAGGCTACCACCCAAGTTCCTGAAGCATTTCCGTAACACTCACGTGATGATCAAACCTACCAGTAACAAATCTAGCAGCCCGCCTCTGAATTGCTTCTATGTTCTCCTTCAATCCGACCTGATAGGGATCCCAAACGCTCGAGCAGTACTCAACAATAGGTCGTATTAGTGTTTTATAAGCGGTCTCCTTTACAGATGAACCGCATCTTCCCAAAATTCTACCAATGAACCGAAGACGACTATCCGCCTTCCCCGCAATTGCCATTACATGCTTGTCCCACTTCATATCGCTCTACAATGTTACGCCCAAATATTTAATCGACGTGACTGTGTCAAGCGCTACACTACTAATGGAGTATTCAAACATTACGGGATTCTTTTTCCTATTCATCCGCATTAATTTACATTTATCTATATTTAGAGCTAGCTGCCATTCTTTACACCAATCACAAATTCAAATGGCTCTGAGCACTATGGGACTTAACATCTGTGGTCATCAGTCCCCTAGAATTTAGAACTACTTAAACCTAACTAACCTAAGGACATCACACACATCCATGCCCCAGGCAGGATTCGAACCTGCGACCGTAGCAGTCCAATCACAAATCCTGTCCAAGTCATCTTGTATCCTCCTACAGTCACTCAACGACGACACCTTCCCGTACACCACAGCGTCATCAGCAAACAGCCGGACATTGCTATCCACCCTATCCAAAAGATCATTTATGTAGATAGAAAACAACAGCGGACCTACCACACTTCCCTGGGGCACTCCAGATGATACCCTCACCTCCGATGAACACTCAAGATCGAGGACAATGTACTGGGTTTTATTACTTAAGAAGTACTTGGGAACCAATCCCATATGCTCGTACCTTATTTAGGAGCCTGGAGTGGGGCATCCGAGTCAGACGCTTTCCGGAAGTCAAGGAATATGCCATCCGTCTGGTACCCTTCATCCATGGTTCGCAAGATATCATGTGAAAAAAAGGGCAAGTTGCGTTTCGCAGGAGCGATGCTTTCTAAAGCCGTGCTGATGCACGGACAGCAACTTCTCTGTCTCAAGGAAATTCATTATATTCGAACTGAGAATATGTTCGAGAATCCTGCAGCAAACCGATGTCAGGGATATTGGTCTGTAAGTTTGAGGATCCGTCCTTCTACTTATATACAGGCGTCACCGGCGCTTTTTTCCAGCCGCTCGGGACTTTACGTTGGGCAAGAGATTCGCGATAAATGCAAGCTAAGTAAGGACCGAATGCAGTAGAGTGTTGTTGTTGTTGTTGTGGTCTTCAGTCCTGAGACTGGTTTGATGCAGCTCTCTATGCTACTCTGTCCTGTGCAAGCTTCTTCATCTCCCAGTATCTACTGCAACTACATCCTTCTGAATCTGTTTAGTGTATTCATCTCTTGGTCTCCCTCTACGATTTTTACCCTCCAAGCTGCCCTCCAATACTAAATTGGTGATCCCTTGATGTCTCAGAACATGTCCTACCAACCGATCCCTTCTTCTAGTCAAGTTGTGCCACAAACTTCTCTTCTCCCCAATCCTATTCATTACCTTCTCATTAGTTATATGATCTACCCATCTAATCTTCAGCATTCTTCTGTAGCACCACATTTCGAAACCTTCTATTCTCTTCTTGTCCAAACTATTTTTCGTCCATGTTTCACTTCCATACATGGCTACGCTCCATACAAATACTTTCAGAAACGACTTCCTTACACTTAAATCTATACTCGATGTTCACAAATTTCTCTTCTTCAGAAACGCTTTCGTTGCCATTGCCAGTCTACATTTTATATCCTCTCTACTTCGACCATCATCAGTTATTTTGCTCCCCAAATAGCAAAACTCTTTTACTTCTTTAAGTGTCTCATTTCCTAATCTAATTCCCTCAGCATCACCCGACTTAATTCGACTACATTTCATTATCCTCGTTTTGCTTTTGTTGATGTTCATGTTATACCCTCCCTTCATGACACTGTCCATTCCGTTCAACTGCTCTTCCAAGTCCTTTGCTGTCTCTGACAGAATTACAACGTCATCGGGAAACCTCAAAGTTTTTATTTCTTCTCCATGGATTTTAATACCGACTCCGAATTTTTCTTTTGTTTCCTTCGCTGCTTGCTCAATATACAAATTGAATAACATCGGGGATAGGCTACAACTCTGTCTCACTCCCTTCCCAACCACTGCTACCCTTTCATACCCATCGACTCTTAGAACTGCCATCTGGTTTCTGTACAAATTGTAAATAGCCTTTTGCTCCCTGAATTTTACCCCTGCCACCTTCAGAATTTGAAAGAGTACTCTCTGTAAAACCGAAATGGATTTGGATCCCTGATTCTGATTCATTGACGTACCACCATTCAGTGATTTGTTAGTCTCGTCTGGGAACGAGTACTAGGAACCCTGATCTGGGCTACTTGAAGGAAGACTGGGCTGCCATTTCTGTACTTCAGACGCCTCATTGGAAATGTCTCCAGCAGAACTGAAGCCGCTGTAGAGGCGAAGGATGGACGCACGTCATTTTAATATCTAGGAATACAAGCCAGAATACATCTGACCAGATTGCGTATGCGTTTAATCTCTACACGTCGATGACTTAGCATGATTGGTAGAGAACGATGACACGCTACAGACACACAGTTCTACGTAATGGTGCTGTCACAAACCCAAACGGTTTTTATGTAAACAAACAAAAAAAAATGGTTCAAGTGGCTCTGAACACTATGGGACTTAACATCTAAGGTCATCAGTCCCCTAGAACTTAGAACTACTTTAACCTAACTAAGCTAAGGACATCACACACATCCATGCCCGAGGCAGGATTCGAACCTGCGACCGTAGCGGTCTCGCGATTCCAAACTGAAGCGCCTCGAACCGCACGGCCACACCGGCCGGCTGTAAACAAACAGGACGGGTGTTACGTACCAGCTGGCCTGGCGGCCACCGCTCCGGCGGCGACGGCCAGGGCAACTGCGATCAGCGCTGCGGCTCCGGGCTGCATGGTGTGCTGGGCTGAGGTGAGCTGTGGCGAGCAGTGCGGATGCGGCGCTGTCGGCCGGGCCCTATATACTCGGGCGGGGCGGCGCCCTCTCGCGACCGGGAAAACCTGTCGCGCCTCACTTGACGTCAATCGGCCATTGTTGCGCCGCTTCTGTGTGCAGCCCGCTCCGCCGCTCTACCCGCAACTGGTGGACGCGGCCAGTGCTTTTGGGCGAACAGAACCGTATCGCCGACGGCTTGGTGAATTCTACCATTCCGATAAGAAGGAGCTGTGCGTAGTTTCCTCCCCCATGTCAGTCGACTTTTTGGAAATTACTAGTTATCAATTTAATAAGTCACAGCTGCAAAATACTAACACGAATTCTTTACAGACGAATGGAAGAACTAGTAGAGGCCGACCTCGGGGGAGTTCAGTTTCGATTTCGTAGAAATATTGGAACACGTGAGGCGATACTGACCTTACGACCTATCTTAGAAGAAAGATTAAGGAAAGGCAAAACCTACGGTTCTGGCATTTGTAGACTTAGAGAAAGCTTTTGACAATGCAGACTGGAATACTCTCTTTCATGAAGGTGACAGGGGTAAAATACAGGGAACGAAAGGCTATTTACAATTTGTACAGAAACCAGATGGCAGTTATAAGAGTCGAGGGGCATGAAAGGGAAGCAGTGGTTTGGAAGGGAGTGAGACAGGATTGTAGCCTCTCCTCTATGTTATTAAATCTGTATATTGAGCAAGTAGTAAAGGAAACAAAAGAAAAATTCGGAGTAGTTATTAAAATCCATGGAGCCGGCCGGAATGGCCGAGCGGTTCTAGACGCTACAGTCTGGAACCGCGCGACCGCTACGGTCGCAGGTTCGAATCCTGCCTCGGGCATGGATGTGTGTGATGTCCTTAGGTTAGTTAGGTTTAAGTAGTTCTAAGTTCTACGTGACTGATGACCTCAGAAGTTAAGTCCCATAGTGCTCAGAGCCATTTGAACCAAAATCCATGGAGAAGAAATAAAAACATCGAGGTTCCCCGATGACATTGTAATTCTGTCAGAGACGGCAAAGGACTTGGAAGAGCAGTTGAACGGAATGGACAGTGTCTTGAAAGGAGGATATAAGATGAACACCAGTAAAAGCAAAACGAGGATAATGGAATGTAGTCGAATTAAGTCGGGCGATGCTGAGGGAATTAAATTAGGAAATGAGACACTTAAAGTAGTAAAGGAGTTTTGCTATTTGGGGAGCAAAATAACTGATGATGGTCGAAGTAGAGAAGATATAAAATGTAGACTGCCAATGGCAAGGAAAGCGTTCCTGAAGAAGAGAAATTTGTTATCATAGAAGTCGTTTCTGAAAGTATTTGTATGGAGTGTAGCCATGTATGGAAGTGTAACATGGACGATAAATAGTTTGGACAAGAAGAGAATAGAAGCTTTCGACATGTGGTGCTCCAGAAGAATGCTGAAGATTAGATGGGTAGATCACATAACTAATGAGGAAAAATTGAATAGAACTGGGGAGAAGAGCAGTTTGAGCCACAACTTGACAAGAAGAAGGGACTGATTGGTAGAACATGTTCTGAGGCATCAAGGGATCACAAATTAGCATTGGAGGGCAGCGTGGAGGGTAAAAATCGTAGAGGGAGACCAAGAGATGAATACACTAAGCAGATTCAGAAGAATGTAGGATGCAGCAAGTATTGGGAGATGAAGAAGCTTGCACAGGATAGGGTAGCATGGAGAACTGCATTAAACCAGTCTCAGGACTGAAGACCACAACAACAACAACAACAGTTACTTCTTACACTGAACTGAGTGGAATGATTTCGCTAATGGTGGAAGCTGTGTAAAATAGTGTGGAAACGTAGCTCATACGGTAAAACAGGTAAAGTCTTTTGCCCAAGTTCGTGACCAAGCTATTAGCCTGACTGCAAGTAGAGGGCAACCATTCCTAGTCACGCCTATAGGAAGTAGAGGATGTCGTGTCCATAGCCCAGGCCGCCTTTTACCTCTGGGAAAGACCACTGGAAACAATTACTATAACTTATGCCCTGAGACTATGGCGATTTGCATGCTTCACCTGTGTGCAACGGAATTTCTCCGTACGCCTGCTCTTTATCTCTTGGATACTTACAGGGCCAAACTTCCCATATCAGTTAATTGGGAATATATTTATATACTTATGTATGCACAAAGTAAGCAGCTTAACACGTGTGGAAGGGTGCGACTGTGAGGACATGAGCGAAAGGAAGATTATGCTTGGGGTCACAAAAATCGTGGGAAAGCCATGTGCACACACATACATGGCGGTAGTATCGATTACACAAAGCATAAAAGGGCAGGGCATCGGCGGTGCTGTCATTTTCACTCGGGTAATTCATGTGAAAATGTTCCCAGCGTGATTACGGGCTCACGACGGGAGTTAACAGACTCCGAACGCGAAATTATAGTTGGAGCTAGACGTATGGGACATTCCATTATTCGGAATTTGTAGGGAATTCAGTATTACGAGATCCACAGTGTCAACAGTGCGTCGAGAATACCAACGTTCAGGCATTACTTCTCACCACGGACAACGTTGTGGCCGAAGGCCTTCACTTAACGGAGGAGTGCAGCAGCGCTTGCGTAGAGTTGTCACAGCTAACACACAAGCAACACTGCGTGAAATAACCGCAGAAATCGATGTGGGACATACGAAGGACATATATGTTTGGACAGTGAGGCAAAATTTGGCTTTAATGTGTTGTGGCAGCAGATGACCGACGCGTGTGCCTGTGTTAACAGCACGACATTGCCTGTAGCGCCTCTCCTCGGCACGTGACCATGTCGGTTGGACCCTAAACGACTAGAAAACCGTGGCCTGGTCAGATGAGCCTGACTTTAGTTGATAACAGCTCAGGTAGGGTTCGAGTGTTACGCACGAAGCCGTGTTGTCAACCAGGCACACTGCAAGTTCATTGTAGTGTGGGTCTGAGTTTACATGGAATGGACTGGGTTCTCTGGTCCAGCTGAGTCGTTCATTGACTGGAAAAGGTTATGTTCGGTTACTATCAAACCATTCACAGCCATTCATGGACTTCACGTTCCCAAACAACGATGGGATTCTTATGGATGACAATACGCCATGTCAACGGCCCACAATTGCTCGCGACTGGTTCGGAGAGCATTATGGACAAGTTGAGTGCATGGTTTGGTCACGCAGATCGCCCGACATGAATCCCATTGAAAATACAATACTGGCCATTAAAATTGCTACACCACGAAGATGACGTGCTACAGATGCGAAATTTAACCGATAGGAAAAAGATGCTGTGATAAGCAAATGATTAGCTTTTCAGAGCATTCACACAAGGATGGCGCCGGTGGCGACATCTACAACGTGCTGACATGAGGAAAGTTTCCAACCGATTTCTCATACACAAACAGCAGTTGATCGGCGATGCCTGGTAAAAATTTGTTGTGATGCCTCGAGTAAGGAGGAGAAATGCGTAACATCACGTTTCCGACTTTGAGAAAGGTCGGATTGTATCCTGTCGCGATTGCGGTTCATCGTATAGCGACATTGCTGCTCGTGTTGGTCGAGATCCAATGAATACGGAACGCCGTGCTGGATCCCAGCGGCCTCGTAAAACTAGCAGTCGAGATGACAGGCATCTTATCCGCATGGCTGTAACGGACCGTGCAGCTACGTCTCGATCCCTGAGTCAACAGATGGAGACGTTTGCAAGACAACAACCATCTGCACGAACAGTTCGACGACTTTTGCAGCAGCATGGACTATCAGCTCGGAGACCATGGCTGCGGTTACCCTTGACGCTGCATCACAGACAGGAGCGCCTGCGATGGTGTACTCAGCGACGAACCTGGTGCACGAATGGCAAAACGTCATTTTTTCGGATGAATCCAAGTTCTGTTTACAGGATTATGATGGTCGCATCCATTTTTGGCGTCATCGCGGTGAACGCACATTAGAAGCGTGTATTCGTCATGGCCATACTGGCGTATCACCCGCTTTGATGGTATGGGGTGCCACTGGTAACACGTCTCGGTCACCTCTTGTTTGCATTGACGACACTTTGAACACTGGACGTTACGTTTCAGATGTGTTACGACCCCTGGCTCTACCCTTCATTCGATCCCTGCGAAACCCTACATTTCAGAAAGATAATGCACGACCGCATGTTGCAGGTCCTGTACGGGCCTTTCTGGATACAGAAAATGTTCGACTGCTGCCCTGGCCAGCACATTCTCCAGATCTCTCACCAATTGAAAAGTCTGGTCAATGGTGGCCTAGCAACTGGCTCGTCACAGTACGCCAGTCACTACTCTTGATGAACTGTGGTATCGTTGAAGCTGCATGGGCAGCTGTACCTGTACACGCCATCCAAGCTCTGTTTGACTCAATTCCCAGGCGTATCATGGCCGTTATTACGGCCAGAGGTGGTTGTTCTGGGTACTGATTTCTCAGGATCTATGCATCCAAATTGCGTGAAAATGTAATCACATGTCAGTTCTAGTATAATATATTTCTCCAATGAATACCAGTTTATCATCTGCATTTCTCCTTGTTGTAGCAATTTTAATGGCCAGTAGTGTATGTAGAAATTAACCAGGAGGTCAGTTCGTGTACAAAAGCGTGCACCGGCGACACTTTCTCAATTACGGACGGCTATAGAGCCAGCATGACTCAGTATTTCTGTAGAGGACTTCCAATGACTCGTTGTCCGACACTGCTGGTAAAAAGGGGCTCTGACACGATACTGGGAAGTAGCCTATGGCTCTTGTCCCCTCATTGTATACGTTGGTCTGAACCTTAATAGTGGTTACTGTTTATTTACAACTTATACGAAATAGATACATGTTTCGAAGTTTTACTCTCCTTCAGCGTAGTCACAGGCATGGTGCATAACCCGTTGCCAGCGACGTGGAGGTAATAGGGTATCCTTAGCAGCGCCAGTTTATTGTGCGAGTAGAGTGATCTATTGCCCAATGAATCTCTGTAGCTTTTCTGAAGCGAATTTAATTAAGTGTTCCGTTCAATTCATGAGTCAAGCTGAAGTCACAATGTCTTAATTACATCGAAAAAATCTGTCACCCTCCGAGCACTGTGCAGCAAAATGACGCGTGGATCCTGTAGAAAGTATCGCCGCTTCTTTCTCTAAGCTGTTCATTTTTGGAACATAGCACGTGACCAGCTTCCCTTGCGACTCCAGCTTAATTCCTAAATTGGAAGAAGCACTTCATGGCATTCGCTTCAGAACTGTTACAGAGAATCGTCGGGCAATACGCCGCCCCACTCAACTATGAACATAACTTGCTCTGCTAAGGGTATCCTACGACTTCCACATTGCTGGCAGCGGACTACACACAACGCTAATGACTACTTTGAAGAAGAGTAAAACTTCGAAACCTGTGTCTGTTTTGCATAAGTTGTAAATAAATAGTGGCCATTATTAAAGTACCAACTGTTGTTTATATAATATGTAAACTGAAAAATAGGCTACTTACAGACTTAGTCCACACATGAAAGGCCCCAATGTGTGGCTACATGTTACTGAGGTACAATCAATCCAAAATCATATGTAAATTGTAATTAACACAAGCAGAAGGAAAACACAGGAAGAGAAATTACAAGACGTTTAAAAACGGAGCTCTTCCTCCAGGATCTGAAGGCCCAAGGGATGTCGACCAGCTGCCGTGTCATCCTTTGCTGTCCGGAGTCATTCGAATGCGCTGTGGAGGGGCATGTGGTTAGCAGACTGCTCTTCCGGCAGTTTGGTTCACTTTCCAGATCGTGAAGCCGCTACTTCTCATACAGGTAGGTCCTCAATTGACGTCACGAGGCTGAGTGCAAGACGTGCCAGTCTTCCCAACGAGGAAAAAATCATTGGCAATACCGGGAATCGAACTCGGGTCCCGCGTATTTCACCCATGTACGCTCACTCCTCAGCTGAAGAGGCGGGCTAAATGCAAGACTTTACGGATGTTCGTGGGTGCCTGTACATGCGTTGAATCAGCAGTCGGCCGTTGAACAAGCTACGATATAAGTGCAGGATCTGTGACGCCACTTAATTTCATACCCACAACCAACATTTGGTCAAAATGTGACCTTAGCTGGTGTCGATAATTAGCACGAGGAGTAAGAATAAGTACAGAAGATACTGGGCCTACGAAACGTGTCGTACCTCCGCGATGCAGCCTCAAATGCTTACCGCGGATCTGCTTGAATAAATCTTTACTGGCTGCAAGTCTGTATAGCAAGAAAAGGAAATATTTGCACTCTCCTATTAAACGATAAATAGGCTAAAGGCCTTAGGCGGTACGAGTAACAGTAATTAGAGACTTTGTTAACAGGTCAGAGGTGTGCAGCGCGTCCCACCCAATGAGTTGGACGCGTCATTCCTCCATGGCGGTGACAAATCGTGTGAGCATTCTCAAAATACGCTTACCTGTATTTCAGGCAACCAAAGATGACGTCACTTTCCCAGATTACGCACAAAGCGCAGAGGCCACGGTTCTAAGTGTGGGTCCCAAATACTACAGAAATAGATTGTGGGAGAAGAAACAAGTCTGTTTCAACTCTATACATAGATAAATTAACGTGGACTGTTAGGTTGCAAACGCACTGCCACTTTCTATCGGCTGCAAGTTAGGAAGAAGATTAGGATTTAATTTTCCATCAACTGCGAGGGACTGATCACCCTGTAGCTTGGTCTCTTTATACCCCAAACCAACCAATCAACTCCAAGGTCTGTAGAGATGGAGCAAGAACTTGGATTGTGGAAGGTTGTAGGGAATCGGCCGCATTACTTTCAATGGAAAAGACCTCTATTTACCTTAAGTGATTTAGGGAAACAACGGAGTGCGTAAGCGTGGAGTGCTGGATGGCAATTTGACTGGCATCCTCCCGACAGCTGCTGTCTTGCCACTCTCGCTAGCTACGTCGGCTAGTGTGGGGCGCTCGATCTGGGTGTATCCAGCTTCGCCTGACTTTATTCGCATTGAGGTAGCATCAGACTTCATCCAGTCAGTTCTGATTAACCACTGTAAACAGCCTGAACACAATGCTGTATTTAACCAAAAACTATTTTTAATTGTATTTCACAATCACCTGCTCTGACTCCAGATAGTTAAACAATATGCATAATAATGGAAAGGTACCGATTACAGCGAACCAGCATGTGAGATGTGATGTGGGAAATGCTGATTTATTACTTCGATGATCATTAAATAAATGTTGAATACAATAACTTTAAAGAAAGAAATGCTCATTTGTTGTGCAGAACAGGCTCTTAAATTAAATGTTTGATATATTTAATTTTCGTCTTTGTTATAACTGCTATCAATGTGCAAATACATCAATTTGGCTGTCAAAATAACTGAGTTATAACCTATACTTTACACTTTCTTCCTCAGACTGAAACAAGCTCAACAGATCAGCTAGCCAAGTTGTTATTCCTGCCGTTAGAAACTCTTCTGTCTCCCAAGAAAGGTGCTTTAAACAGGCATAATAGGACGCTTAACCTTGTTCCAGTAAGTTCTCTTTGTATTTGAAATCTTATCTTCCTATTATGACTTTGCTGATTATTAAATTAAAGTGCCTGGGATAACTTTTGAGTTCAACGTATGAGAAGAGCACTCAGTCTTCTCTATGTCACCCTTTACCCGCCCTAAAACACAGGGCTCTCAGGTGATGGGTATCTATCGTTTCCGTCACCTGGGTGACCGCGCTCGTTGCCAGCAGTCCGCACCCTCACTGTGGAACCGTTCGTTACACACATCACATCAAAGCGATGGCTAGCCCCATCACTGCTCCAGAGCAACAGCTTTCGCTTCCTCTGCGAAAGCCTTTGAAAGCCATCTCCAATTCGACAGAAAAAAAATTTCAGTTCGTCGGATTTGCCTTATTCTCCCTGTTATTTCGTGAGGAGTCACACATCGCATGTGAAGAATTTATGTCCGACTGGTGTCGTAAACCTGTCAGTCCGGATCTTACAGTCGACAATGGCTAAGATCTTGCTGGGCATAGATACTGGTGTTGCCTGTGGTCAGCACGTCAGCCCAATCGGTGGAGGCTGTGGCGGCCTTGGGTTCCCACGGCCTGGCGTGGCTGTGAGCATCCGGAAGAGCCTCAACGCTCTTGATGAGTGAAACTGTTGCCCCAGAAGTCTGCATGGCCCGTTAGCTGTCGTCCAGATGGTGTATGGGCAGAAGACCCAGCTGCAATTCGAAGGACAGCCCGAGTGGTGGTCCAAACATCAGACAGTAATGCGCTACTTGCACTGCCCCAGTAGCGGCGCCACAGGCGAACAGCACCGAAATTGAACAACTTGCAGATGGGCAGATTGGTTCTTCATCCACGGAAGATCTGCCTGGCCTGCATCCTCAGTAAGTCACAATGGTGATCAGTCGACTGTCAGACTGTCGATTTACAGCAATGGACTCCAAGTTGGTGGTAGCTTGTGAACATTTCCCATACTTTATAATATTCGTCCTGAATTTCGCACCTTCGTACTAGTCTACATGACTTAATTCTTCATGGAACATTCCTGTTGTAAAAATCGGAATTAATCTCACGAGCCGGCCGCGGTGGCAATGCGGCTCTAGGCGCTGTAGTCCGGAACCGCGCGGCGGCTACGGTCGCAGGTTCGAATCCTGCCTCGGGCATGGATGTGTGTGATGTCCTTAGGTTAGTTAGGTTTAAGTAGTTCTAAGTTCTAGGGGACTGATGACCTCAGACGTTAAGTCCCATAGTGCTCAGAGCCATTTGAACCATTTGAATCTCACGAATCTTAATTTCCTTAAAATATTTCACTAATTTATGATCAGTTCCTTACTCCTACTTCCCAGTACTTAGACCTGTGATTCACTCTAACTACTCCGTAGTATTTTCTCTCACGTTGGCAAACCAAGCGATAGGTAATTCATGCACAGTAGTTTTATATCTCGTAGCAAACGTAAATTACACAAATGGCAACCAGAACGTTTATGGTACTCGTAACTGAAGACCTTAGTTTACAACCTGATTACATTGCTCCTCGCGATACTGTTGGAAGCGTTGCAACATCTGTTGTATAGAATTCCGCAACTTTGGTGATGCTATTAGTAGGTCTACTGAGTGAAGGATATCCATGTTTAGGGTGCTCCATTTCACAGGGTAAGGATGTGAAATTAAGCAATGACACCAGCCGTTTAAGCCCACCACCAGAAAATGTATTGACGCATGTTGTTGCACATCATCGGTTCTCACTTCAGCTACTGACATGTCGCTCTTAGTTGGTTCCGCTCTACGTCACAACTTAGTTATAAAATCATTTTGCGCATCTCCTCGTCCTACAAAGTACTTCTGCGACGCCACTAGTGTCGATCTTAGCTGCCCATGTATGACATGGAAAACGGCTTCCTGCAATGCTGCTGTCTCCAAACTTGCATCATTCATGCTGTCTGTCAAAATACGTAACAGTTTGGTTACAATTATCTGCGCATCTACTTCCTGTAGTTGGTTCTGTAACCTTTCAAGATCTTCATTTATAATTTTCTTCGTACTTCTAGAGTTCTAAGTCAGATCCATTTCCAGTTCCAGTACTTCTCTTATGTTACTTAGTACAGCTTGTTCCACGTTCCTCTGTTGCGACGTGTGCTACTGCTTACACCTGACCTAACGTTTAAATTTCGAATATCTTCGTCATTTACTGGCACAAAGTTTTCCACATGCGTTTATCCATCCTCTCTTTCTCCGAATCGGTACCCGTGGCGTCAGGTCAATTTCATGCTCCAACTGTTCCCTCTGTTTCTTACAAGAGAGTTGCAAGCTTCGCTACTCCTCCATTTTCGCTAGAATTCCGTTTTTCGCTGGTTCTTCCTGCAATTCCCCGAAGGTGTCTTCTATTAAGTCCACCTCATTTCTCATTTTCCCCACAGTCAGAGCTAAACTAAGCATCCTCTGATGACTGGTTAACAGCACGTCGGGCTGCCTTGAGGACACAACTCTAGATTCAATAGATAGGTTCTGCAACTCACTCTCTGTTCCTTTCTGTACAATATAAAATGCATGTTTTACCATCAGCTGTTTTTTTTATTTGAAACCCAAATGTAGACAGGTTTCCGTCACAGATCAGCTTCGCAGATTAGGGTTAAAACAGTTTAAGCCATATCACATCTGTCATTACTTAAATGAAAGCATGCCTCATGTGGATCTGTACAAGGTGTAGCAGCAGCAAAATTACTGTATTATTTGTCGCTGCCCGTGATGGCATGCCTCCTTCTAGATGTTTAGGTGCTTAACAAAATACTGCTGAATACTACACAATATGAACTCATTAAGTTACCTAGCATACACAAGAACGAGAGCCCCAAAACAAAACAGTATGAACCCCAATGGTTGAAACAATAACAAATGTACACAGTTAACAAAAGGAAACTAAACATGTAGTCTAAAGGTGTATGGTAAGCTCGTGCATGCTGGACTGCTTTAACTACTGGCGTATTTATCTTCCTGAAGTTTTTATTCCATGCCACCTGTGGTGTTGGAATCTGTGACAAAGCGCCTACTGCTCCACTATAAGATTTGATTCATCTTACATGAATAATCGATCTTCTCGTTGGAAACTGTACCTTCGCAATCACTGGCAATTTCATTTCTATCACTTGATATGGAACCTGCTACTTAGTTAAACCTTTTTGTTCTTCCTTTCGATGTCTATAGGTTAGTTACCAAAGCCCACTGACCTAATCAATATTGCAGCAATTTCGACATACGTTGCCCGATCCTTTCTTGACATTTGACAGCTTTTATGTTCGCTCCTTTCACCTTCTGCCAAACTTCTCTTTTCCATTTTGCGAATCTCTTCACTGACTTCTTGTTGGTACCTGATTTAGGTTGCAGAACCTTGAAACGAGACGGCATATTTTTATCGTATACAATCTCGTGCAGTGAAAGACATATGCTAGTGTGTATTTTTTAGTTATATACTGATATGACATGTTACAAATATGATGCTAATTATCATTTTGACTATTCACATAATGGCTTATCATCATCGAAATCGTATGGTGAGCCAGTTCAGTACGACCGTTCGCTTGCGGATGGAAAGGACTAGTGCAAAGTTTTCGGATACGAAGTGGGTGACACTGTGCTTCTGACATAAAATTTGTACCTCTACCTGTAATTATAGCATCAGAAATGCAAAATATTAGTATCTAAGTACTAACGACCACATTCACAACTGTGGTTGCTTGCTAGACTGGAATTGTCATTGCTATAAACTGGGAGAAAATAATCTGTTATCGTCAGAATATAATTGTTACCAGCTGCTGTCGAATTAAAAAGTCCAAGAATATCTAAACGAAGCATTTCAAAATGTTTTGCCGCTTCTGGTAATCTCTGAAATGGCACATGTTGGTGTCTCAAATCTGCACTTTACACGCATGGCACACATCTTGCATGCACTGGTCAACATCTTGCTTCCTGGTTCTCCATCAACCTTTTTCTGCTATGTGTTTCTAAGTGATGCAGAACCACTACGTGTGATCTGCACTTCTTACTTCTGCACCGTAAACCATCCTGTGTCACAAAATACGGCTGTCGATTTAAAAGCTTGACAGTCTGTGTCTTTTGCTTGTGGTTTCTTCAATTCTGACAAGCATTTTCCTTGTGCTTGTGGAGTTCGAATTTTTCTAATTTACGTGTCTGTGTTAGTGTGCGGTTTCCGAGGTTTATGCACTACCTCATAATCGAACTCACATAATTTAAATACCCATTACGTTATTCTGCTGGAAGGGTCTTTCAATCTTAGTAATCAGTTAAGGGAAGTATGATCAGCCGATACCTTAAATAATAACAGCAAAAGTAACACCATAGCCGCGCGGGATTAGCCGAGCGGTCTCAGGTGCTGCAGTCATGGACTGTGCGGTTGCTCCCGGTGGACGTTCGAGTCCTCCCTCGGGCATGGGTGTGGGTGTGTTTGTCATTAGGATAATTTAGGTTAAGTAGTGTGTAAACTTAGGGACTGATGACCTTAGCAGTTAACTCCGATAAGAATTCACACACATTTTTCGTAACACCATAAATAACATCTAACATCTGTTTTTCTATAGTTCGATAACCGTGTTCCACTTTATTCAACTGTCTCATTACATAAGCCACCGAATGCTCCTTACTATCCACAATTTGGCTCATAACACAACCAGTTGCTGTCTTGCTTGTATCACAGACTAGGATGAGCTCTTGTTTGAAATTAGGGTATCTCAATAGAGGACTGAATACTGAAGCATGTTGAGTTTATTGCACATGGCTTGACACTCTACTGTCCCTCGAATCTTATCATTTTCTTAATAGACGACTCAAGGGCTTGTGCAGAATCCCTTACGAATTTCGTACAATAATTTCAGAGGCCTAAAAACGATTGTAACGTTTTTGTAGTCCGTGGTGGTACAAAATCACAAACTGCTGATAGTAAATGTGGACCAGTCTTTACTCCTTCCTGGCTAATTACATGTGTCGTAGTTATTTTACTTCTGTTTGAGCGAAATGGCACTTGCCGGCACTGAGTGTAAAGTGTGCTGTCTATAGTCGTTTCAAGACTTTTTCCAATTGTTTCATGTATTCTTCCATATCCCTAGCGAATACGGTTTTATCATGAAGAGACACCATACATTTCTTAGGCTTCAGTCCACGAAACATTCCATGTAAGAGTCTCTATAATGTAGGTGCTACGTTTTTTAGACCAAATAGCATACAAAGATACTTGTCCCCACAGTATTGGAAAAGCTGTCTTTGGCCAGTCTCCTAGAACAATTTCAACTTGGTGATAGGCACTCTTCAAATCCTTAGTCGAAAAGTATTTACATTGACCCAGATTGTATAGCCTCTCTGTGATATTCAGACTATGATACATGTTGGTGAGAGTTTTTGAGTTTAAGATGCGACAATGACAATAGACGCTAAATTTTTGGTTCTTTTTAGTTCTATCCAATGATTTTTTGGCATAATGATAACGTTTGCACTCCAGCGATTATCAGGATCCTCAATGATTCCATCAGCCGACTACTGGTCAGTCAATTCCTCCATTAACGACTGTAATTGCGGTCTGACTGTGTGGTTGCCGAATCTAAGCAATAACGTTTCCATGTCTTCCTTAACTTGCAAGTAATGTACACTATGTGATCAAAAGTATCCGGATACCCTCAAAAACATCCCTTTTTCGTATTAGGCGCACTGAGCTGCCACCTACTGCCAGGTACTCCATATCAGCGACGTCAGCAGTCATTAGACATCGTGAGAGAGCAGAATGGGGCGCTCCGCGGAACTCACGGACTTCGAACATGGTCAGGCGATTGGGTGCCACTTGTATCACATGTCTATACGTGAGATTTCCACGCTCCTAAACATTCCTAGGTCCATTGTTTCTGACGTGGTAGTGAAGAGGAAACATGAAGGGACACGTGCAGCTCAAAAGCGTACAGGCCGACCTCGTCTGTTGACTGACAGAGATCGCCAACAAGTGAAGAGGGTCGTAATGCGTAATAGGCAGACATCTATCCAGACCATCACAGAGGAATTCCAAACTGCATCAGGATCCACTGCAAGTACTATGACAGCTACGGGGGAGGCGAGAAAACTTGGATTTGATGGTCGAGCGGCTGCTCGTAAGTCACACAATACGCTGGTAAACGTCAAGCGACACCTCGCTTGGCGTAAGGAGCGTACACATTGGACAATTGAACAGTGGAAAAACGTTGTGTGGAGTGACGAATCACGGTACACAATGTGACGATCCGATGACAGGGTGTGGGGTATGGCGAATGAACAGCATCTGCCAGCGTGTGTAGTGCGGACAGTAAAATTCGGAGGCGGTGGTGTTATGGTGTGGTCGTTTTTTCGTGGAGGGGGCTTGCAATCCTTGTTGTTTTGCATGGCACTATCACAGCACAATCCTACAATGGTATTTTAAGCACGTTCTTGCTTCCCAGTGTTGAAGAGCGATTCGGGTATGGCGACTGAATCTTTCAAGACGATAGAGTACATTTTCATAATGCACGGCCTGTCGCGGAGTGGTTATACGACAATAACATTCCTGTAATGGACTGGCCTGCACAGAGTCCTGACCTCTCATCAAGGCTAAGGGTGGGCCAACACCATGTTGAATTCCAGCATTACCGCTGGAGGGCGCCACGAACTCGTAAGACATTTTCAGCCAGTTTTCCGGATACTTCTGATCACATAGTTTATCTGTATTGACAGCCAATAGCTCAATACGTATTATCAATAAGAAAAATAAGAAACATCTACATAAAGACCTAAAATCACTTACCTTGGTCCAAAAGGGGGTCCTTTATTCAGGAACAGCAACCATTAAAAAGTTGGTTTCAGGTAAAGCACAGTTTAAACAGAGGTTGAATTTTTTGATAGGCAACTCCTTCTGCTTTATAGATGAACATCTTCGCAGGGACTGTTAGACCAGGTTAAGTAAATATGTCTGTTATATTTCAGTTTTGACAGTACTTCGTCACAACAGTCAAGATTAGGTATTTTGTGTTATTAATTCTGTAAATATTAACAGTTCCAGTTTACTGTAATGTGTTCACCTATTTTGGCAATCTCTTGACAAATGATCAGGGTAGTGACTATCATATTCAAATGCTTTATGCTTTTTGTGTTATACTTTCTGACTTGTTCCACACCCACGAGTATCATCTCACTTTTGTATCTATGGAAAGAAAATTGAATCTAATCTAATTTAATCTAATCTGATTTAATCTCTTGCAAGTGTTTAGCCTTATCACAGATTGTAGAGTTTTTAACAGCATGCTTGTGGCTGCAGTCATCATCTTCTTCCAAGACACTCAAACTGGTAACCACTAGTCCCTTTGGCAGACTTAACTAATGCATGCTAAAATTGTCTAAACTCGCAGGAATCACAAATTCTCCAACCATATCAGAAGCTCATATTACTCTCCTGCACACCATACGCAATGGCTTATCTAATTCTTAGTTGCATGCTAATGGTTCTGCCTTACACAACAGTTTCCTTTGTGAGTCTGTACCTACACTAACCAATGTGAATTTGTCTGTACCTTCTGGTGCATTATCCCGTGAATTAGCCTTTAGTGGATCTATGTGCAGTTTAGGTGCTACCTTCACGAGGGGCGCGCCTTGCGATATTGTTTCACTAGCAGCCTTCTCCCCTAACAGAAACGGAGACCTACCAAGTTCAGTCGTATGCCGCAAAAGATCAGTTATTGCATGATGTTTACAGAGAAAGTCGGGCCGGGAATTGCACAGTACTTCTCACCAACGTGTGGCAACACCTCCATATGCTCCTTAAATTTTTGTCCCAATGCTAAACGTAAGCAGTGATGTCCCTAATGATTATACCTCATCATTACGCTGTCCACACAACCTGTATATCTCTTCCTACCTAAGAGGTCTAGATTATCAACTGACACATGCGCACGCGTGTCTACTGAGAAAGATGTTCCGTATTTCCTACTACGTCAGTCAAGCCTTATTTCTCCTCTGCACTCGTCATTGCAACGGAGTGTTTTATTGGGAATGACATCTGACGGTCAAGGCACTCCCGTTTGCTGTTAACGAATGCTTCTTCTTGTTGTTTTCTTTGTGCCTACTATTTCTGCAACTACGTACCTTAAGTACAAACTCATCACATTCAAAGCACAATGTCTGGTGACATTGCTTTTCACATGGTGTATTTGTCTACATCTGTAGCATTTAACACCATAGGAGAAAGAAACCTCGGTTCCTCCGTTTCCGAGTCGAAAGATCTATAGCCTCTAACTGTGTGGCAATTCTGATAGCAGAGGACAAATCACTGGAATTCTCCATTCTTACCCTTTGCGACATATCCGCTGAAATACCCCTAATGAATATATTCAAAGCTCTACTCTTTTCTCTGCGCAAGAGATCTGCCTCTGTATTCTGCGTCAAATTAATAAGTCTGCGAGATCAGCTTACGAATCCTATCTGTTTATATGTTTCTGCATTAACGCCATGATCTTTTCTGAAAAAATATGAGACTGGTCTGCTTATGATAGCATTGGACTAGTCCTTTAGTCAGTTTCTTAAATATTTGTGCCTCACCAGTGGTTTCATTGTATGTTAAATACGTTTTAGTGTTAGCTGTTAACCGTAAGTCAGTCATAGAAAGACTTGTTGCATCGGACTAGTTCTAATCAAGCTTCTTCTTAATATCAACCAGAAAAGCCGATATGTCCTCAGATGTTTTCCCAAAAAAGTTGTAATGAGATGAACTGCCATGGCACCGATAGATGACACAGGTGTTCTACCTACGGTCTTGGTATTCCCTCCTTGCGCTTGTGTCAGCCCAGTTGCTGCACGTAATGCTTCTAGTTGCCTTAACATTTCTTCGCTAGCCTGGCTCCGTTCTGTTTTAACCTGGAGCAACGTGGCTACCTGATTTTTCAAAACAGTTTCACTAAAGGTTACTGAATAGGTTTCCCTGCGTTGTACAACCTCAATTTTTAAGTACACTTCAGAACAAGTGGGATCTCTTTATGCTGACACTGTACCATTAAGCGAAGATAACTACACTAACTTTTTCTCCGTATTATAGACCAGCGAGCTTCACTGCGCTGCCGTGCTTCATGGCCAAACCGCCTACGTGTTTCATAAGTTTCTGCTTTAGTACACGGTAATCATGCCCTAATGAATTACAAAACTGGCACGTTATCAGGCGTAAATATTTTACCCCACACTTACCCAACAACTGTGACAGGTTTGCAGGTACTGTGGCCTATAAAATGTCACTTACAAATTACTGTGCAGATCTTTCAGATTCAACATGAGACGAAAATAAAAGGAAAAGAAAACAGGCCAATTTTGATGATGATTGCATGGCATTGTTGGCCGGGAGGCCCCATGCAGTGGAATTCGGCCGCCGTATTGCAAGTCCTTTTTAGGTGACGCCACATCGGCGACTTGCATGTCAATGATGGTGAAAATGATGGTGAAGGACACGCAACAACCAATCCCCTGCCGAGAATCGAACCCGGGCCCCCTACGGAGTAGTCGGTAACGCTACCACTACGCTACGGAGGCGGACAACAGGCAAATAAAAATTGGCCACTCACTACACCGCACGATAACAGATGCCGATGATCCCTGATGCACAGGTGTGCCTCGTCGACGACAGCGACAGCCGATGTGAGCATCTTGGGAGCCCAACCTGTAGGACTGCAAGTTCTCCAATCACCAAGCATCGAGTCAGATACATGAAGTCGAGCAAAGAGTGGAGGCGAATGATTCTATACAGCGGTGGGGGCGCTAGTGAAACATCATTCAACTAACAACCATTTACTGGCGAGAATTTTACCATCATTCGATCTTCTTCCCGGCACTGTCTAGCAGAGAGCGCGCTAAATTTCACATTGCTTGAAAGCGCAAGGTGAGACATCATTGCCGGGTGAGGGACTTCCCGAGCGCAGGTCCTGGCATTGCCTGTGGTCAGTGCTGCGGCCGCGCCGCCTGCCGTCACTGTGGACCTCAGTCAGAGCTCCAACTCTCCCGACCTGTGAAGCCGTGCTTGGGCTCGGCCCAGAAGTCTTCTTTCCCCTGTTGTCTGTTGTCGAAATGGTGTGTAGGCAGAAGACGCAGCAGCAACACGAAGGTCAACCCGAGTGGCGGTCCCAGCATACAGCTAGTAAGGCGGTACTTGTACTGCCAAAGTAGCGGCGATTAAGGTCCCCAGCGCCCAAGTGCGGCAACTTGTAGACACTTGTTGAATTCACCAGATCATCCTGAAATTTAACAGAGCTGGTCTTCCGTTGGTATCCGTATCGAAACTGGAATGGCCTCATTCTGAGAAAGATCTCTAGCAGGGTTAATGTTTTACAGAAGGCAGGCTATGGCGTGATGCGCCCACACTGGTAACCGAATGTGCTCTCTTTTTCTGAGTCTGCTAGCGCTCTCATCTGCTCTAGCACCTAACTTCAGGGTTTAAGAACGTTTCTTTTTTTGCGAATTTTGTATCCTGGAAGGCGTTCTTATGACGTCTTTAAGTGTAGTTACTACATTTAGCCTCATTACGGTAGAGAGCCCTGTTTCTTCTGCACAGTTGCCAAAATGCTGAATCAGTTGTTCTTTGCTTCCCTCTCAGTCTGATGAAACAAGCTCGCAGCAAAGAGAAACTGCAAGATGTTTCATATCAGCCGTTCCCAGAAGCTGTTCGGCGGAATTCTTAGATTTTCACAAACTCTAATATTTTTGCTGATACAGAAAGGGCTCAGTCACTGCTTCAAACGGAGGAATCAGCACATCAGGTCCGCAATGTCTAAGCCGTGTCCACGTTTTAGTTGTGCACTGAGGGCAGTTACTTGGTAAATTTCACAACACAATGCCACTAAGAATCCGGACTATGTTAGCGTGGTATACTCGAACGCCAAGTCTCAGCAAAGTTGAATGTGCCATGAAGTGTCTATCACCAAAGTTTTGTCTGGGGTAGCGAGCAATATAAAATTTTCTTCGCAGTCGAATTCAAATAACATCTCTTTTCTTGTACCTTTGTCCGCATGGGTAGAGGGTCGGTATGGTTATTAACGTATATGGCGTGGTTAATTCAAGGGATGGTCCGATGGCCTTTCTATCGCCACCTCGTACCCCTCCTCCCCCCCTCGCGGATGGAACACCACTGGAAGGACTCTCGAGACGACGACGATTAAAATCCTCTTCTGGCCGTCCATATTTAGGCTCCCTGTGGTTTACTTAAGGTATTTGTCTAATTTTTTCCTTTGAAAAGACGCACTTAATTCGTTCCTCATCTTTTCCCAATCAGTTTTATGGTCTCATACCTGGTTGTCGAAGGGACGTTCAGCATTAACATTCCTTACTTTCTTCCTCGGCTGAGGGTGCATGACTAAATCTTACGATAAATGCAGTGGAATATTTCCCGCAACTCTTACAGACAGCTCAAGGTATGTAGTTCCTCGGCAAATTGTGTCTTGGTGGATCTGGGTTGTTGGTCTGTATGCCATACCTCCGATAGTCTGTGTCCACGTCACAAATGGGCGTGTTTAATGTGGACTGAAGAACATGAGCATTGGACTGAGAACGAATGGAGAATGTATTCACAGGTATATATCGTTTCATTTTGCAGAATAAATGTCGTTATAAAGGGAAAGTGACAGCAGGTACTGTGGTGGTGGTGTGGGGTATTTATTTTGATGTCGTGTTGGAAGAATTTTGTTATCATCAAGAGACAGAGATAGAGAATGAGGTACTGCAGCTGGATGCTCTGCTTTTCGTGGATGCAGTTGATTCAGACTTCCTCCTAATGGACAATGAAAACGGTATACTTAGATTTTCTATTGCAGATGCATATTAGAACGTCGATCACAAGGACTGAGAGATCTTTCTGAGAGAAGAAACAAGATATCTATTGGAGTAGTACACATTTCAACACACGAGCAAATCATCGACTTAACACTTTATCAAACACGGAAACTGCCTAAAACTGACAAGGCTTAAAAATTTCGTCCAGGGCAGCATTGTCCTAGCAAAATATCAAGAAGTGTTACTGTTTCCGAGGTATTCGATTGTATTTGGTTGTAAAGCAAGTGCATTTAAGTGGATATTCCCTCTCAAACACTCTAAATTGGAAACCCTTTGCTCAAATCACAACTCTACAGTAACGTGAGATCCCAAAATAAAAATATCGTCTAGCCTCAGTGCGAAGACAAATGACATTTCGTTATTTTCCAGCAAGAAGGATGTGTCTCATGCCTGCTGGGAACATACGTGGCACTAAGGGAAATTTCATCTTTCAGTCAAAAATTTTCCAGCAGTTTCACTCACCGTTACACGTCAGAATTGAAGTGATATACTTTCATATCGCTCTGTAACTTTGCACATGCTTTAGAAAAAACTATCTTATTTGTTGTTTCTGCTCCTCTTTTGTACGTTAGTGTCATAATACAAACAATTGCCAACAACACAGAAGTAGCTGTACACACAGCTACAACCTAAGAATGTTAAATATAGCTCTTAATCGCATTATGTAACTCAGGAGCTACAATACTCTTCTCCGTATGAAATAAAGGATGGGCGCCAGAGGTAGTTTACAGCCCAGAAATTGAATGCCTTGAACGAACTGGTAGTTTCGGTAGTAGTATCTCCGGAGTATGGAAGAGTGGAACGCACTCAACAGAAGAACTATGGTTACTTAGTTTTTGTAGCGCAGAGCTATGACGCAAACGCTGCGGGCGGTCAACAGACTGCGAGGCGGATACCATCAGTCACAGGAAATGCGCTTGTTTCACGCTGTCCTCTGCCGATCGGTTCTTCTTCCAATTGCTTTCTGCGTCATGACAACGCTACTTTACAAGTGATATTGTCTTGCCAGTCAGTTTCACTTACGTCGCACTGTCTCTAACGCAAACAATTTAATGATACAAAAACTTCGTGTGAGAATACTGAGAATTTTTGTGTTATAAATAGTAAATATTTTAGGGGTGGTGGTGTAGAATAGATCGATTAAATCAATTCATGTAGCATATGTCTAATTTAAGTATTATTCGCTACACCTGCTAGAGTGTAACCCAAACTCTCGGAGAAGGTGTTACCCGTAAGCAAAGGGAAATGATTAAGTTCATATTTGATTTTGATTAATTCCACCTCCGCCTTCAGTGCACTTTTGAATTCTCTTGAAGACACCGTGTGTGTCTCTTCTGAGGTCATCTTGGCACTCTTTCATGAGAACAGCAACACTCATCATGCGAATGATCCATTCGTCTCTTGTACTTGCATTTTCTTTGTAGACTTTCGCCTTCCAATTTCCCCCCCCCCCCCCTCCCCCACCTCCCACCGCCCCACAGGCAAACATAAAGAGGGAAGGCCCATCTTTGTAGCCAAAGGGCCTCTTCAAGTAATACCGTTAGCTCGTTTTCAAGAAGGTTTTGGAACGGAGCACTGCAAGACGACGGGGCAACACAACAGGCCCAGTGAACTGACTACCATATCATACCACAAAACGTTCTTGAAAATTTGTCTCCACAAAGACTTGTGGTTTTCCGTCACATAACCTGTGTTAGTTAAGAGTGTCATTGATGCCAACACAATTGAAAGCGGTTTTGTCAGCACTCTATATTAATGGAATTACTTGACGCCTTGAAAACAGCCGACGACAAAACTGCAAGCGACTACCTTCATCTCCTTTCTGCTACAAACGATGATGGGAATGCATTGGGTACGTAATGTCCGTGATATCCTTGTGTATGGAACACCAATACGTGTAGAAATTCTGCTTGTGCTTAGTGATGAACTACGTTCTACCAAGTGAATGAATCCTCTACTTCAGGCACACTCTATTCATTTCCACACTCAAATGAAGTATACTGTCCAGTGACATTAATGTGACCACCATTAAAAAGTCTGAATAAACACAATTTGCAGCGCTAGACTTGCAGGAAGAGAGTCAATGAGATTCTGGAAGGTACCGATAAGGATGTACAACCATGTTTACTTCTATGCAGTGGCCAGCTGCGATTGCCAGATTCTCGATTGGGTTTAAATCCGGGGAGTTCGGTGGTCAGAGGGTACGGTAAACACATCCTGATGGTCTCCGAACCACGCACGCACACTGTGAGCTGAGTGACACGTTACATTGTCCTGCTCGGCATCTGGCCCAGGAAAATCAAACCGCCTGTAGGGGTGAACATGGTCCCCAACGATAGATGCATACTTGTGTTGTTCTATTGTGCCGCCCAGAAGGGCGAGAACACCAAGTGAATGCCACGAAAACATTCTCTAGACAGTAACACTCCCTCCTTGATGCAGGCTGATGGCTTTTGGACATTTCACGCCGTACAAGCTCATGGCCAGCACTCCGTTAGCCTAAAACGTGATTTATCTGGAAACGCCACCTGTCGCCGCTCGGTGGACTCCCAGTTGCAGTATTGCCGTGCAAATTCCAGCCTTCGCAGCAGCCGAACAGCAGTCTTCTTTGGTGCATGAATCAGGCTTTCGCTGCAGAGGTCAACACGGAGCAACGTTCGCTGAATTTCCGTTGAGGAGACACCATTGGTAGCCCCTTCGTTCATCTGAGCAGTCAGCTGCTCACCAACTGCACGTCTGGTCGCCCGTACATACCTCCGTAGCTGTCGTTCAAGCCTGCCATCTATGTCCCATGGTCCACTACTGTTGTCTCGGCGCCAGTTTTAGATACCTCGAGTGGTATACTTCAACCACAGAGACACGGGAACAGGTTATAAACTTAACCATTTCGGTGACGCTTCGCCCTGGTCCCGAAAGGCAGTGATCATGCCTCTTTGGACATAAGATAAATCGCTCCGTTTCCGCATTTAGATGACGACTTGAATGTTTCCCGCGTGCCCCCCCGTTCCCCCCCCCCCCCCTTCCCCACTCACACACACGCTTTATACACTTTCTACTGCTAGTGCTGCTATCTGCGTCTGTCAGTGAGTATTCCCATCACGTCGAACATAGCTTGTGGTCAAATTAATGTGGCTCGCCCGTTTGTGTCTCCTGGGCACTGCACCGGACTCACCCAGTGTAGTGAAAACACTAGTAAACGTACTTGAATCTGCTGCTTTGGTCTTAGAGAATCGTCTATTGCATTTTCAGCAGCGTTTTCTTTACAAAACTCGTACACAAATGCCATATCGACATACTTAGCATTTGTAAATACATGTGGCAATTTAAAATGATAAAGTAGATTTGGCCAACGAATCGCAATGGGAACCGAAAAATTCAGTTGTGTAATTTGAAGTAAAACGTCACAAATTGGATTTCAAAACAAAAATAATGGTCAGTAAATAAACCCATAGCAATTGGAGCAACAACTTACCAAATGAAAACTTATCCCCATAACTAGTTTCGTGGATGTTGCCAATAATGATTGGAGATATGTTGCATGGAACTTTTTATTCTAATTAGTCTAACTAGTACCTCCTAAAATGTTTACTATTCCTCCGGAAAGACCTCGTATTCTCCAGCACATTCACATAGTTTGAATGAAAGCCCTGTTTCAAAAGGTTTATCAAAACCTAGGAATAGCAAACTGAGTGGTAATTCATAGTCATGGCCAGTTGCCAAATTTACAACTTTCAAATACACTGTGCTATTATAAGTTCTAAAGGTACCTCGATCCTTTGTTTGGTTAAAATCCAATGTTATCCTTTGTGATTAGTGATAGTTTTAGTGAATATATTGTGCACAACGAAGAGGAGGCTTGTGTGTCTATGATGTTTATTACTTCTTTGTCTCCTACAATAATATCACTACCTAGCAGAATCAGGTACACGACCCACTCGCAGGCATACTCATACCGACAGAGCTATTGCAGGCACACTCATTAGGTCCCCCCCCCCCCCCTCCTCGTCAATCCTTTCACTCCCACCCCACCCGTCGTTCACACAACTGAGCTTCCGTCAGTACCTCTCTCCTGCTTTCCAAATTTCACCGAAGACCTCCTTCAAATCTGCAGTTTTAATCTGCCAAGAAGTGTCATAACAGCGCACACTCCGCTGCAGAGTGGAAGATCCGTTCTGAAAACAATCCCTAGGCTGTGGTGAAGTCATTTTCCCGCAAAATCCTTTCTTTCAGGAGTCCCAGTCTCACAAGGTATGCAGGAAAGATTGAGTGCAGTATGGAAAGTAGCACAGAGTTACTGACTCAAGTAGAGCTACGAGGGTGATACGTGTATCGTGCCTGGAGAGCTCAATTGGTAAGATCGAGGCACCCAAGATTCTCGTTCGAATCCCAGCCCTGCTTATAGTATTTAGCTGCCACGGAAGTTTCGTAACAGCACACACTGCTCTGTAGAATGGACGAATCATTCCAGAATAATGACAGTCATGTTCCAGGTTTGGGATATTGACGTCCTCCGCAGGCATTCTGTAAACAATTTCGCAAATTCACTTGGTAATACTTTGCCGTTTACTTTAATAATTACTTTGAAAGAGTTTCATCTTCAGTTACCTTTCTGTTCTTCATACTTCGTTTTAAGCGTCTTATCTCACTTTTGAAACACCATTATTATTATTATTATTATTATTATTAACTGTGCGGTTCTGCATCCTTTACTGTGCTATACGAACATTTATACAAATAGTAGTATCTTATACAATTTTCTCAGTGTTCTTAGTAACTACGAGATTTTCCATCTTACCTGTTTAAATGTGGTGCATATCTAACATTTCCTGTTATATTTTCTTCACATTTTTCTTTTCAGTTGTTTCCATCGGCAAGTTTTCCTTGTCATTCTTCTCTACGGTATTTCAATTAGTTTTCCGTAAAACGTCATAACCAACCTGGTTCCTGTTATCATTTGATTTTTAAACTCTCGGAATTTGTTAAATGCCCAAACGATAGCTAAAGCTTCTAATTCAGTTATGGAATAATTCTTTTCACATTTTGTTAGCACACGGCTAGCAAAGGCAATGGTTTTCTTAACAGTAGTGTCATTTTCTATGGCTTCTTGAAATAAATGGGCACCAAGACCGGCTTTAGAAGAATCCGTGTTAAGGCAGAAATCTTGTGACAGATCTGGGTGAGCTACTATTGGTGCGTTAAGTAGCGCTTCCATACAGGGTTTTCTTTCCTTTTGTGTATTTTATAACTGTAACATTTTTTGCTGTTTTCGAAAGAACTGCACTTTTATTAATAATTGCCACTTTAAATGATGTCTTCGTTTATAAGATGCTGAATTTGTTAATTCTCTCAATTATTAAACTATCGTCGTCTACATTTCTTACAGCCTGCCACATGATTATGTTTATTCTAGTTTTGTATTTATTGATTCGAAAACCAGAATGTAAAGATCTACGCAACTTCAATTGATGTGGGAAGGTTACCAAAGTCGCCCAGTGTCGCTATAAAGTTTGAAACAACATCTGAAAGATGTGTAGTGCTGCAGATAAAGATGTCTGACAAATAGAGAACTAACAGCATGCAAATGCAACATACCTATGCAAGTAAGGAACGGTCAAACTGACCCTGTAATTAAAAGAAATTCACTCATGTAATTTGTTTATCAGTCTTTTCTGGTACCCTTAACTTTTAGATGAGTGTGATTTCCAGAGTAATATGAGCATCAGAAGAATAAGCAATTAAAGATTTTAAATTAACTTGGCGAGAACAAATACATCTTACTATCTCTTTGCTGAGCAAAGTAGAAAGTGCATGACGATGTAGAAATGCATTTTAGTTCTTATATAGGTTTTGCCACAATGAATAAAGTGTCAACGAAAATTTATTTCTTCCCTGAGTTAAAAAAAAATTGCACGTGTTTAGTGATAATACTATTTACAGACAGTATAATCTAGCTACTGTGATGACCTGCTTCAATAACAGACAAGCTTGGTATTTAAAATGATTGAAAGAGAAGTATGTCATTAAACTGGAATGTTATAAATGCACTAAACTGTGGTTCCATGAAATGATGTTTCTGACTGGAGCGATGACATAACATTTTCTAACTTCGTTTCACCATAAGCACAAACTGCACAGTCTCTTTTGCATTAAAATGGAAGGTCTGTATATGTGAATACGACAAAGTAATCGCAAACAAACACAAAATAAACATTTGTTTTAAGGTCAAAAATTAATTTTCTTCGGTGTTTTATGTTACCCTAAGATAATTTTGTTACCTCATATAACGATGGAAAGAAAATCACGACACAAAGGAGGAGCTGTGCGACATAAACGAAAGTTGGTGGCGCGTGTCTACATCTGAAAGCCGATGTCGATTCAGATCACGCGACAGTAGTATAAGACTGGCGCTAGTAGCCACTATGAGCTTTAAATACTCGCTGCAAGGGTCGTGAGCATTAGTAATCTTTGAGACTGGACGTGGTGAGTTGATGTTAGCCAAGAATGCCTTAGGACACGTGACTGAGTCTGAACGACGTCGTGTAACAGGACTACGAGAAGACGGATGTTCCTTCTTTGATAGTGCAGAAACATTTATTCGGAATGTAGCCACTGTACTTGACTGCTGGCAGCGGTGGTCACGGGAATATACAGTCAGATGAAGATGGACATCGGACGCCCACGTTGTACTACCGGGAGGAAAGACCGTCGTGTTCGGTGTATGGTTCTGGAGCATCGTACTGCATCTGCTGCAGCAATCTGAGCAGCGGTTGGCACCACAGTGTCACATCGAACTGCGAACTGTTACAAATCGGTTACTCCAAGGACAGCTTCCAGTCATTCGCCTTCTAGCGTGCATTCCACTGACTCTAAACCATCGCCATGTGTCCTTCCACAGTGTCAAGCGAGAGCTCACTGGAGAGCAGGGTGGATGCCTGTTGCGTTTTGTGATGAAAGTTGGTTCTGCCTCGGTGCCATTAATGTCCGTGTGTTGGTTAGAAGCAGGCCATTGAGGGCCTCCAACCAACTTATCTGCGTGCTAGACACACTGGACCTACACCGGGAATTATCGTCTGGGATACGATTTCGTGTGACAGCAGGAGCACTCTCGGGGTTATCCCTCACACCCTGACTGGAAATCTGTACGTCGATCTTTGATGCCATTACTGAACAGCATGCCAGAGGGTGTTTTTCAACAGGATAACGCTCACCCATGTTTCGCTGTTCTAACCCTACATGATCTGCAGAATGTCGGCTTGTTGTCTTGGCCTGTTCGGTCAAGATCTGTCTCCAATCGAGCAAATACGGGACATC